>NW_027115045.1:414992-424733 GCF_000696795.3 Halyomorpha halys
TTATTAAAATAACAAAATAAAAAAAACAGAATAAGAAGAAAATATAGTTACATAAGTGGTATTACAGAAAATACATATTGTATTAGAAGTATTATGAGAAGATAAGAACTCTATAAGAATATAATAATATTAAATTTATGAAAGAAGGAAGACAAATAAAATCATATACATATGAAAATATAGCAAGTAAATAAATGTACAAAATTAAAATTACTTAAAATTAAAGTTATAAAAAAAAAGTATGATGTGATTAATTAAGTATGTAAGTAAAATAAAAGAAATAAAGTTATACAAGCCAAGAGGAGTAAGTAATAAAATTGACAGTAATTAGCTGTCTTAATAAAGTAGATAAGGAAGAAGAAATAAGGATAGATGGTAAAAATAATATGTATACTATCCTTCTCATATAATATTCATGACAATAACTCATCATCATAAATTTTAATTAGACTGTATTTCGATCAAAAGGAACTTAAATTGAAAACTTTATGGGGGTAATAATTTATGGTCATTAAGTTTTCACAAGTTATTTAAATCAAAAAACTTCATTAAATATAAGACCATTAAGTATTAATAAATCGCTTTTGATCTCCGTTACCAATTACCCACTATTTTTTTACTTGATTCATTAATAATTAACCATTAGTTTAATATTTCAATATTTTTCAAATTGTTTCTCCTTACTTTTGATTTATTAATACATTTTCAGTTGTTTTGTAATTTCGTTACTATTTTTTTAATTACAAAAGTGTTAATTATCTGTAATTTAATGACGGTTTTTTTTAAATATATTTTCTATGTTCCTTAATTTTTACCAAGAGAAATGTTTATAGATTGTATTTTAGTTAGTTATATTTTAAATAGTATTATATAGTGATTTTTTTTTCTTGTTATATTTTAGTTCGTATTACTTTATTTTGTACACTAAAATTTTATTATTGTTTATTTTATTTCTTGGTGAGGGTAGATCAGTTGAGAGACACTGTAAAACTCCAAGAATCTAGGTTTGAATCCGGCTATGGTAGATAATTATTTTGTTTCACTGTTGCCGTGAGTCTGTAGTGTTCAGGGCGGGGGGAGGGGTCCACCCAGCCCCAAGAAAATAGTGGCCTTCACTGGTTAAAAATCTGGCAGTCGAGAATGATTCTGACTATATCACCTCCTTGCACAACCGTTTGTCTAATAGCAGTACTTCCTTACAAAATACTGACCCCTGACAGATTGTGGCGGTAAAGATTTAATTTTCTTTCTTAATTACTTCGTTTTTTTTGTTTTTCTTATGTTGTATCTATCTTTTGTTTATTTTTGTATTTACGTGGCCAACCTTCTATGTCTCTATACTAAAGACTATGACAGAGATAAATAAATAAATAAAATATTAATAATAATAATTAAACTCGCCTAGTAGTCCCTATGACTTGTTTTCTCAAGCTATGATCCATTTTCAACGCGTTGTATAATAGCTGGTCTACAACGGTTGTGCAGGGAGGTGAATTGATCAGAATCACGCTCGACCGAAAGATTTTTCCCCAATTAAGTGTACCCACTTTATAAGGATGAACCCCGGAGGGCTTCCGAACCCATTAAGGATGATTAAATTCGAAAATTTGAAAAGGGTATTAAATTGGAATAAATAACAAACTTACCTGGATATTGCTATGGAAAAAGTTTTATACCACTTTTATGGAAATGAAAAACTTTTGTCTTGCTCATAGTTTTCAGAGTAACTGTCGTTCAATAGATGAAGAAAGGTTTAAAAGTGTCAAATTCAATAAAAATTCTACCTAACTCAACTTACTCGCTTCAACTTGCCATAACCATTGAAACATTATAGTACAAGAGCCCAAGAAGAGGAAAAAGGCAGTTATCTCACACCAATTTATTACTTTAATGAAAATTATGTATAATTACTAGTCAAAACTGATGAGTCTGCCAAGTATAGGTAGGGGGAATAAAAAATGGCGCCTGTTTCAAACCGATAAAAAAAAAATTTCATTCGGAGCTATATATCTTAAAAAGTAGAAACAACACAAAAAAAACTAAGAGAACTTCATTTAAAGATGAACAAATTTGCTAAAATATGAGCCCTAGAGATATTTACGTTTAATAGTTTTCGAGATATAGCTTTTTAAAAAGCAACATTTCATAAAACTATGTGACGTACAGATGTCTGTTAGCACTCAAATTAAAGCTGGTTTAATGAGCTATAAAGTAGTTTATGAGGTAATCTTCGTAGGACTAATAGTTTACATGAAATTTGCTAAAATAAATTGATCTATAGTTGTTCGGACAAATTTTCATTTGCCAAATTCATATTCATATGTGAATATCATAAAAACTACTACCACTACGATGATAAGTGTCATAAATTACTTTATAGTAAGTTAAATTTCCTTTATTTTGAGTGTTGGCAGAGATATGTGCCTCTTATGGATCTAGAGATATATTTTGTTAAAAACTCAACTTTTTATACGACAACTAGAAATTAATTAACATTTTGTGAGTTTATTTTGTCAAATATCATAAAAACACACACAACTAGTACACAAAAAACACATTTAATTTCATTTGAGCACTAGCAGACATCTGTATGTCTATTGGTTTCTGAAATGAAGTTTTTCATAAATCAAACTTATTGTCCGAACAACTATAAATCAATTTATTTTAGCAAATATCATGAAAACTACTATTCCTACGAAGATAAAGTTCATATACTTCTATATAGTGCATTAAACTAGCTTTAATTTGAGTGTTAATAGACATCTGTACGTCACATAGTTCCTGAGATATAGAATTTCTAATCTCAATATAAATTAACTAACTACTAATCTTTCAGAAGATTTTTAATAAATTTGGCTTTTTAAAAACTATATCTCGAGAACTATTGGACATAAATAGCTCTTTTAGGGCTAATATTTCAGAAAATTTCCTCTTCTTTAAATAATATTCTCTTAGATTTTCTAGTGTGTTGGTAGTTTTTAAGATATAGAGCTCCGAATGAAAAATTAGTATTTTTTATGGTTTTTAAACAGCCACCATATTTTATATCCCCCCTGCCTATACTTGGCAGACTCATCAATTTTGACTAGTAATTATGCCTAGTTTTCATTAAAGTAATCAACAATTGGGGTGAAATAACTGCCTTTTTTTTTCCCGGCTCTTGTACTATTAGAACTCTCTTTTAACTTCCAATATGTATAGAAGTTGGGTTATAGTTTTTCCTCTATTTTCCCTTCTTCTATACCGAAGCTAGAGAAATATTGTATCATACAGAATATGAAAAAAAAAAATTATCTTCAGAATTATAAATTTATCATGCGTTCGAACAATCAACAAGCGAAATTGGCTGGTGTCTGTCTGTTCTTCTTTAGTCAAATTTATGTTCGCATATAATTCCTACTACCGGTAAACTGATCTTTATGATTTTTTTAAAAATGGTGCAGGTTGATACCTGGATGGTCCCAGATCAATCATAATTCTTTTCGGTGTCATCGGTATTTTTTTGTTTCTTGAATAACAAGTTTGTTTTCTATTGAGAGATGAAAGGTCCTGCTAAGTAGTTGGTATAGCTGAATCGCCTGTTAAGCTACTTTTAAGTTTAATATGTTGTTTCTAGATCCAGTCTTTTGTCTAAGATGAATCCAAGATGTCGCACTGTATCGGATCTGGGTAAGGGAATTTTATTAAATAGAACAGGAAGACAGAAGCTGCGACGAAGGATAAAAGAAGTCATATAGGGGCGGGGCATTTCGATTCATCAACTTTTATCCGATATTGCTCAATTCGGGTGAGGTGCGTTTGGAGATCACGATGGGAGATTAGAATTATAACCATCTAATTATTGAAAGCATAACGTTTAAATTTTTATTTGCATATTTCTTTAGCCTTAGTTTTTCCTCTATTTTACTTCTTCACATCCGAATTTAGGGGACTATTGTTTCATGGAGAAAATGAATAAACAACTTTTTATTCAGAATTGTAAATTTATTATAGTTCTAAAACTAATGAAATCCACTTCGGTTCGTGTTTGTCTGTTAGTCTGTAGTCAAATTTGTTTGGTTATAAAAAAATCTGATTTTTAATTTTTTTTAGGAGTCATGCAGGTTGATACCTATATGGTCTTATCAAATTTCATCCATTTCTTTCGCTTATGCATGGGCAACAGTAATTAGTTATATGTACAGTAATATAAGTTATAGTTTAGTGCGATATGGGCCTAGTGTAAATTTTGACGTATCTCATCTATCTACTTATGCTTACCCATCGAAAAATTAATTTCCTAGATACATTTATATTTAAGAAACGGCTCTGTAGTTGTTATTTTCTAATGATAAATTATCTATCTTGAAATAGATTAACTTCAATCATTTCTAACTTACCCCATAAGAAAAATATAATTTCTGTAAAATTCATTAAATTTTTCAGAATATATAATGTTCAAAACGTTCCTTTATAGAATTATTTATATAAAAAGGAGACAAAGTTATAAAGAAGTTATACTGTCTAATGTGGTTTCTAGAATTTTTTAATAAAATATAAATCGCTATTTTTTATTCTCTCAGTCTTCTTTCTTCGTCGAATTATATAACCGGGTAAAGCAAGGGGTAATAAAAAGGACATAAATAGTATGACTAAAATTAGTATATTATTAAAAGTTATTCTGAATTCTACAACTGCAGTAAAGGGTGGAGGCGTCTGTGGTTCGCAGATCAATAAACGTGTTTCATTCAAATGATGGTTTCAGATCCATTCTGTGATACTATCTGTATTAATTAAAAGCTTTTGTACTGTTAATTATACGTTATTTTAGATTAATTAAATGAATTTGTTTAACCAGTTCTGCCTAAATATTCTCTCAAATATGTTATTCAATAACAAAAGAATAAAAATAATACTGAAACATCTTTTATTGCATTTAAATTTTTGTTGTATTATAGTATTTAAGAAATAATTAATGACAGTTGAAGATTATAATTATAAAAGTGGTTTTAACATTTTTAAGTGATATTGGAACTAATTACGTTGATGTAATGACCTGCAGTTCTTAGAAGATGATTTGGGGTGGGTTCTGGGAACTCTTGGTCGTTTATTAATTAACCTTTCCGTCTACAGGTTAGTAAGAATTTATTGACATCTTCCAGGTAGGTGCACTGGATCTGGCTTTAGTGGCACACGTTCAACGGGGTTAGATTCCTGGTTAAATATTTTTAAGATACTGGTGTAAAAATGAATCCACTACCGGAACTTGTCGAAACTAACTACACACTATAAAATATGAACTTTTTTTTTAAATATTTTATGTATAAATCTAAAATGTAATTAGATGTTCGGGAAGTCATTGTAAATTGAATTTATGATTTATTGTATATACTTCTTGATATTTACAGTATTAATAATAATAATAATCTTTATTTATTCTGGGATTGATCCATTTAGGCAAAATTATATACAGGCCTCTAAATTAGGCTTTAGAGCCTTAGAGTGAAGTTCAAAATAAAAATGATATTATTAAACGTCATAAAATATAAACTAATGAATTTAAAAAGATAAAAATAAAAACAATAATTAACAGAATATATAAAATAAGAATAGAACAAATAAAGTAAAACCATTTGTTATATCTTAAAACATAAGATGACAAACACTTCTGATAATAAGTAATAGAAAAAAAATGATAAAAATCAAATATAATTAAACTAAAAATAATAAATGGAAAGGTACAATTTCTGCTAATATACATATTTACAAGAATAAAACGAAAATCTGAAACATTAAGTACGGGTGGACAGAAGGTGGTCGAAGATACGGGATTTGAAGGTTGGAAGGGTATTAGAACTACGAATGAAGAACGGAATAGAACTCCATAAGGATGAGGAACGGATGAGAAAGATCTACCAAAGGCTGCGGTTCGATGGGCAGTTACATATAAGCCATAATACATATTACTGTATTACATAGAAATATATCTAGTAAACGTGATATGAGTTTTATCACAATGGCATAATACAGAATTGAATCCATCTGTAGCTAATAATAAGGGTATTCATGATCTTTAGGAATAAAGTTGGTATTTGTTGTTCCCACCTCGAGAAATCCTAAATTAAATAGGGCTGCTCACAATCCTATATTTATAACATTTAACATGGTAAAACATTTTACATTTAACACAATTTCATGAACACCCCTGATACTTCTACCTTAGGTCTCGGGCCATCTTAGTTAAAATCGACGTGCACTTCCTGTCTCTTCAGTCTTGTTTAAGGATTCAAGTTAGTTGTTTGTCTAGTTAGTCGAAGGTAATGGATCGTAAATTGAATTTTAATTTGAGGCCATATTTAAATCATTGTAGGTACAGGTAGGGTGCAAACCTGGAAACATGAAGGCAATGCAAAACCTTGTAACTGACGAAGAGAGCGCTGCAATCCAGTGAGATAAGGAAGCAAACATATACTTATCTTCATTTTATTTGTTTATCTTTATGACTCATTTAGGACAACATAAAATTAGTTTATCATCAACCTATTTATACCACAAACTACTTAAATCACGTTTATTGCTTAAATATTAATTTGCCAATAATGTGCATGATTATGAAGTACATTGCAAGATTTTAATACGAAATGGATACTATTATATTGATTCACATTGCCATAAAACATTATTTACCTATTCACACTACTACCATTCATCGCTACTTCATACATGACTGCCTACTCCATTCATTATTTCTTTGGCAGAAATTTAGGTTTAATAACATAAGAATTAACTATATACCCTTAGGCAAAATTTAATTTTAAAATTTTGTAAGGTTACTAACTATATTCAAATTTTCATCCAGCTGTAACTTTCTTTCCCTTTTTTTTTATTTATTTTTTATAGAATCATAAAACCGCCCCTAATTCAGTGCCTAATTCGTTCATTCTGCCTACTTCATTTATTATTTCTTTGGAAGAATTTTTTCTTTAGATAACATAGGAATTAAATATACATATATATGATACACTATATATAGTAGTCAAAATTTAGTAATACTAACTATATTCAAATTTTCGTCTTATTTTTTTTTTCTAATATAATTATATAACCGTCCCTAATTCATTGACCTAAAATAATATTTTTTATCGTTACTAGAATAGAATAGAAAATATTTATTACTTGCATATTCCATATTAGACAATAAAAATACACAATACTGGAATGGCTGAATTTCATCTGACAGAGAGCTTTTCTACTGCTTACCGATCCCTACTTCTGAGGATTAAATTTATACAGATCAAATTTAAAATATAGATTACTTCTGTCAATATAAATTTTACCTATATATTTTTTTTTATACGACTGTAAAAGGGAACGCCTGCCTGCTGTATGAAACATATTTCCATCCTCCTTACTATTACACATAGCACTAGTATATTATAAGGTTTACAATTTAAATTAAAAATTTGACCTCTTGTCTTACAGACTGTCAATTTGTCGATCAATTTAATAAGAGTTTCATAATTTATGTACCAGACCAACGTTAATTTTGTTTTCAATCTACTCTATAAAAGAAGAGTTTTTTGGATCAACTGAAATTGAAAAACGACGTGAAACTCCCCACTCCTGCTCCTTCTGGTAGCCTTACTTATATGACTTATCAAACAGACAATTATATCGAGCAGGTTATTCGGCATGTCACAAGAAGAGATCATAGCACAAAAAAAAAGGCCGTACTTCCCGGCTAGACCCGCCACACTAACACCCCCAGAGAGCGACGGTCCAATGTCACTTTTGAAATAGTTTCTTAAAAAGGTAAGAGGATATTTTAGGATAATTTAATCTAGTTATATATGGAAAGCGCCTGACAATGGGAGACGGCGTGACAATATAATTTATCAATATCGAGATAGAAACTAATGTAATTATAGTTTGTATTATTTTTCTCTTATATCCTAAGAGCTTATAGATGAAGCGGTTACACATGCGTGGAATGTAGAATTAACAAACATATTTATATACAATTTGACTGCCAAATAGTACATTATTTGTCAGTAAATATTTTTTTAGCTTTTTATAACACCCGATTTTTTAGTAAGGCTTTACAAGTACTATTCAGTTGTATAAAAATAAAATATATAAATTATTACGTTTACTTGAGTAGTACTGGATAGACCTGGCAGTACACCTAGACCGAAAACTTGCTGGCAGAGGGTATGTTGATTAGTTCTGCTTCGGTAGGTTACTGGTGCCTGTCTGGGGCCTTCCGTGCGGCTATTTGATGTTCTACCTCTGCCTTTCATTATAATATATATATGTAATTCTGAAGAAAGTAGATAGTTAGACGATTTTTAAAACAATAGAATAGAATAAAAGTCCCGTTCCACAGTTTTAATGAATATAACAGTGAACTCGTACTACAAGTTACTGAAAGGATCTTCACAAAGTTGTAATTATAAACAAAAGCTCATCATTTGAAAACAACACACAAAACACTTCTTATAACCTTCTTATGATAGTTCACCTCTCGCCCGCCAGAAGCGCCCGAAGGCATTAGTAGCACCGTCAGCCAAATTATGTTTATAATTTACACATAAATAATAAAAAAAAATACGTAAAATAACTTATTAAACAATAATTTATTTTTGATAAAAGAAAGGTTGTCCTGGTGTGGTAAAAAAATTGTATACTATTTAATGTAAGGCTACGTTTCGTCCATAGTTACAGGGCTTCATCAAGGCCAAAAAAACCTACAAAGAACTAAACTAATGTGGCAAAGAAAGAGACCAGATATAGAAGTAAACTGAGATGTGACTAAATATGATTTAAAATATGTGAAGATATATATAAAAATGAACAAAGTAAATTATAAAAACAGGAAAAATTATTTTATATATGTTCTTTTCATGAGACTAGCATTTATTGTTTAAATAAATCAATTAGTATCCATGTTAAGACTCAACACTATTATATCATCAACAGTCCAACGTTTCGGCCAATCCGGCCATCCTCAAGGACAATCTTAAATATAAATTTACACCTCACATCCAATTATTTGATAACGTTTTCAAGGTTATTATGCCCAGGTCATTTACAAGTCGAATGACCGTATTTTATCACAATTTCATTAATTTTTAAAACTTTTAATTTAAATCAACTTGACACTATCAACTATCCTATAAACGAACTATTTTTCATTTCAAATTAGAGTATTGAGATTTAAAGCGGATACCAATTGATTCATTAAAACAAAAAAAGGAAAAATTATGTTTCATATTTCTATTTTTTTTTCATTAAATGTTTAATACTTTTTTGTTATTCTTATTTATTTTTACTTTTCACTGTACCTCTTAATTTTATTTTCTTTAATTTATTTTGTTTAATTTTTTTTATTAATTTTCATATATTTTAAATCATTTTTAGCCATCCATACCTGTTTAATTTTTATTTCATGTTATTATATCGTTTTTGTTACATTATTTTGGTTGCTTGTATAGATTTTAGCCCCGATGAAGCCCTGCAACATTAAATAATTTAATGACTATTTGAATTTTTTTATCGCTCCTGGAGCATCTTTCTTTTACACATTACACATGGACAATCTTCCAATAATTTTTGTAAAGTCTAGTGTTATGCGCTCATCACAAACTAACCACGCTATTTAAACTTAATCTTTTTATTTTTAAAACGGCAATTTCTGTTCACGATGAAACCTCTCTCTCTCTCTCTCTCTCTCTCTCTCTCTCTCTCTCTCTCTCTCTCTCT
>NW_027115045.1:424913-435738 GCF_000696795.3 Halyomorpha halys
TTCCTCTCTCCCTCCCCCTTTCTCCCACCCTCTCTCTCACTCAAATTCCTATATCTTCTATAAGTAGATTTTCTACAGGTTTATAAAAAATCTATTTTTCGGTCCCATGTCAAATTGGATCGGTTTTATTCCGACATTGAATAAGTCCCAGACGATTCAAAAAGAACGTTCCACTATTGGATCGGAAGAGCTTTCAGTATAAATATCTCCACTTGAAAGATATCCTGACTGGGTTATAGGTCAAGGGGAACTTTTAATATCTTTAAATCCGAGTAAATCCCTCTTGGATCTGACTCCGACTCATTGGATTTAAAAGATCTATTGTATCTACATAAATCGCTCTTAGTCCTTTTTATAGCACAGTATTATCATGCTGCGTATTTTGTAACAATACAAGATATGTTGCAATTTATTTACTAAGTATATAAATTAGTAATAATTAGTTTGGAAGATTATAAGTGTATCGTATGTCATTAGTTGTCGAAAATGGCCCGAATGGCCCTCAATAAGTAAAAAAAAAATAGTAGAATAAAACTAATTTTAGTACCCAGCGTTACGCCCCACTTTGCAACACTCCATCAGGGCTGAATCCTAGGAGATGTAAACATATTTATATATAATTTTTACATGCCCTGCAAAGTGGAATTAAACGTTGGTTACTTGTAAATATTTGTGTTTTCCTATATTGTACCATTGTTAGTGTATGAAGCATACCTTCAACTTAAATACCAGGAACACTTCACTTTTGGTTGGCTGGTTGGGTTTGAGTGGACTGTATAATGGAAAATGAAACCTGATCGAATGAAAAATAAAATTCTATTGTTTAAGTTACAAGTGGTGTAGGAGGTGGCCGAAAGAAAACATTTATGATTAGATGGTTAGTAAAATTTTGAATAACTGGGCTATGGAAATTGTAGATCTAAAATTGAGGTGGTTGATGATGATGTGGATGTTAACGATTGCTATATGGACTTACTCCATGGTTTATTCTTCCCTCCACATTCTTAGGCCTCTTTCCCCTCTGCTTCTGAGCACAACTCCAGGGGTTCTACTCACTCATGGTAGATTCCTGATGAGAGACAAAAATAAAGAATGGACTGCTTCTACCAGAAGACAAGATGGCTCTCTTCTCATTACTCTGGGTTGCTTCTCTCCACCGAGAGCGCTGGAGGAGGCAAGCTTTTGATGCTGGCCACATGGGCGCTGGTAGTGCCTTTCTGATGGGAGCTCAGACCATGGCGCTAGTATTGCCTACATTACAGTAGCCTTTCCAATTCAACCTTTCGGTTGCCGTAGGTTACCCGGAACTGTTAGCCATCACCCGGAACATATTACTGTAATTAAATTGTAACAATTGTGACTGCATTAATTATTTTAATTAAATGGACGTCAATGAAACAGTTTAGTTGCTGCATCCTTTCCCTGCTTTTAAGAGACTTCTCGAGTGTTGTTAAACACATTCTACGACTTTTTCTTCTGATTTTTTCATGCTTCTAAAAATCCCCACTTTTTTACATTTTAGCATTCTAGTTAGGTATATAATACCATTTATTGGAATATAATAATAATTATTATTATAAAAGGATTGTACACTTAAAATTATTTGAATGCCATTCAATGTTACTTGAATACCAAACATTAACTCCTCATTTAATGGCACGAAAGCCGTGCGGGCAATTAGCACAGTCTGCTGGAAAAAATGGACTTGGACCAAATGAAGAAGATTATTAGTCATTGTGTCCTTACTTGATGATGAGCGACAACGTTTTTCTTTGTCAGGTTATTCGTTATATCTAAAGTTGTTTTTGTCGTATTTTTCCTTAACTTTAATGTCGCAATACGAGGAAACTACTCATTTGATCCGTGTTTCTTTGGGTGGATTTGATTTTATCTACAATGGACTATTGTGTTATCGTCGATCAATTTTGTTCATAAACAGAACCAATAATTAAATAATCATCAGAAAAAAAAATTATGATTGCTTATTATATTAGTTTCATTTCTATTTTGTTTTGTTTTTGTTTTTATTTTCATATTTTTACCGTAAATTGAAAGTTTATTGGTTGGCAATTAACTTGTCAGTAATTTGACTCACTAAACATTATTTATTTTTTTATTTTAAGATATAATTGAATCAACCCAATTCGTCGTCGATTTCTACTTCAAGGTTCCAAAATTGTAGCAGTCTAATCCGACATTTCCTGCAGAGTTACCCCGATATGGAGTAAAAAAAAAATACAAATAAATTTTACTTCAGTCTTTTAGGTTATTGGCAAACATGGCACCGCTTGTTGTTTTATTTAAATGTCTCGTTTGTGATGAATAACAATTAATTGTCCGCTTTATAGAGGTGTGGAGAATCGCGCTGAACCGAATGTGACCTGTAGACATAAGAGCGCTGTGCATGAGTGAGCCGGCCGGCACGGACTGACAGGTAGGGAACCGGTTCTTGGGTTCTGTTCCTTTTTGGCTGTCAATTGTCAATGTGGCGCCTTCGACTTGCACCTATCGATCTCTGGTTACTCTCATATTGGTGATCTATTTTGTTCATCGTCGGAGGGAAGGTTTTTCAAACAGGCTTGAGTGAAATTTGTAGCGGAAAGACTCCTATGAAACTATTCGGTGTTAAAAGTAGGTTTTTAATTTATGAAAAATAAACAAATAAATTGTATTTATTAATACTGCTAACAGCGGGCCAGCGGCAGCAGCATGGTAACGCGCCAGACTGTCAGATCGAATCCTGGTCCCACCCTGACCTTTTTAAAGCATAAAATAATGTAAAATTCACTTACATCCTCCCCCCAGGCATTTGTGAGGCCCGTTTGCCAATGGGTGGCACTCACAAAAAAATAGGCGTGGGAGTGACGAACCCACCCTACGAATAAACCACGTAAAGAAACAAGGACTTAGGCCTCCATGGTCTGTTGCCCATTTAATAATAATAATACTGGTAACTACATATTGAAATAAATAATACTGATGATTATTTCATATCACTTAGCGAAAAATATTTATACATATATCATCCTTTGGCGACGAGAGGCAGCATTTTGTAAATTACCTTTTACATAATAGTTTTCTTAAATTTATTTATTGACATTTACCATTGTACATAAAATACAACAAGTAAATTTGAAGTTAGATAATAATGGTATGATACAGGCATGTAGAGAAACTACCAATTGGTAATTCTATTTAGAATTATAATTCTAAAAACATTTTTACAACATAAGGTCTCGAGGCCATCTTTTATTAAAAAAAGAAATGGTTTAAATCTTTATTTAGCTAATGATAGCAGTGGTCTAATAAAAACCCAAACGCTTGCCTGAAAATGAAAAATTAAAATTAAGTCTATTATTGCAAATCCCAGGAAATCTAATAAGATTAGAAAAAAAAAATTTTTGTTCTTATTTTTTAATTTAATTTTTTGTATACTCTATAAAATGTATATATTACAAGAATTTATGTAAAACACTACGAAATCATTATTGGAATGAAATTATTATTCACCACCTTCCTAATAACGTATTATATTGTTAAATTAAACCAAAATAGGGAAATGAAGTTTACATGTTTAACCCTGGATGGACATCGAACTTTTTTGAGTAAAAATTGTCGATTTAATCTCAAATGTTTCAGTCGTGTTTGTACTAATTGAATAGATGAACTTATATCAATATATACCAATCGATATATTTGAGAACATTAGGCGGTCAGTAGATTCTTTTTGAAATGTATGTGAAGGTAAGCTACTTTTTTACTATTTTATGTTTTTTCAGCAGGAAGGAAAATATTTGATATGCGGTTGGACGTTTCCGTCTGTTACCACACTGATAGTCTCTGATAGTTCATAACTGCGGTTTGCACCTCGTTGAAGTCTGTGGACCAGTAAGCTAGTAATTGAACTATGCGCTGACCAAAATCTCTCGATTTGGAGTAAAGGGGATCTCCTCCGGATCCCAGGTAACTAAAAGTGCATTTTGATGCATTTTCATAGTGCATTGACCGATAAAAACCTTAACATCAAAAAAGGTAAATAATTCTAACGCCTAAATCTAAATTCTAAATATGTGCGAACTTCTGGTATAACCCACTCTTGAGATTCTCGCGGCCCAAGTATGGTTCTCGGACTACCGTTTGGGAACCACCGAGTTCTAAAGTTACAATATGATTAGAAATATAAATCAGTAATTTAAAAATATATAGAGTGGGGTAAATATTTGGCACTTGACTAGTATTGCTCGGTCCTAGGTTCGAATCTGGCTGTGGCAAATAATTTATTTTAATTCTATCACTTAGTCAATCAAAGCTAGAGTCGGGAGAACTTCCTGTGGTATACCAAACCCGTATAATTTGGGTACGTGGACTTTGAATGGATTGGGAGGAAATCTGAAAATTATCTTTTATCAGTGAACTTTTCTAATCATCCTAATCCTGTTCAATCCTTGTCCAATTCCACCCATCCTTACATCCACCGAAGGTTGAAACGGCTGTGGCCAAGAGACCTTTTGTAAAATAAAATTGACAATTGGAGTTCTGTCAATGGCCAGATTAGCGCACTTCCTCAGCCTCCACTGGCTCATTACCAATGACAAGTGAGAGGGCTGCGCTGGGATCTCGAAGGGCCCTGCTCTACCCCCCATGCGCTGGGGATAGAGTGGGCTCGGGGATCCTCAGGTCGAGATTGTAAATATGGTATAAATATAATTTATTTTATTTAGTTTGATTATGTTCATCTTATTTATTTATTTTTCAGTATATATACAATTTGTGATTTAATTGATTTTTTTAATATTTATATATATATTTTTTTATTTTATATTTATTCACTTATTTTATTTTATTTATTATATATATAATATTCTAATCTATTAATATTATCATTATTTATATACCTATTTTAATTCAAGCCATAGTTATATTTTAATATTTTATGATAGCATTACTCTATGCTAGTTTTTAATTACTCTTAAAACCAGTCTTACTGCTATTATTTCCTCCTTATCAGCAAAAGACTCTTAAGGATTTTTGGAAAATGTTTTATTTTTGCGTGTTTCAAAATTATTTACATATTTGTACTGTACTATTTTTATTTTGTACGTATCGTCTTCCTGTTATATTTGGTATGAAGATATAATGATACTGCAGCTGATTTTATTGTATTTATCATTTAGTCTCTGGACTCCTATTACTAGAGAGTACTATTATTATTCCAGAGTTTGTTTATCCAAGGTAGTAACGGTTTATATTATCTCGGTTAATCTACTGTTGTACTTATCTTAAAAATGTCCGTTATTCTTTTTTTTTTTTTTAATCATTCTTGATATCTCTGGAACCTGGAAACTTCTGTCTGGAGCTGGATATTTTGATCGAAGATTTTGATATTATTAAATTTTTATAATATTTTCATTCAGAATGGAATGTCCGTTGGGGCATTTCCTACCGTACCGTTGTACATTATACGAAGTGTATCGGGCTAACATTCTTCAGGGTTTATTTTTTTAAACTAGATGTCTCTTTAGAATTTTTATTATTCTTATCTGAAGTGGTATTTGAAGCGAAAATATAAAGGGAAGAATTTTTTTTTTTTTTGCATAAGCACGCTAGACATGATTTAGAGGGAAAATTCAAGGATCTGTAGCCTTAAATTTCACATATTTATTTTAGGAATAAATGTGTGGATATTTGGGTGTTAAACATGAACCTAGAATTTGCTGACTGGAATAAACCGCTGAATAACTCCTCGCAAGTCTTGTTTGACTTTTCTTATATTTCCTTGGCAAATACATAAATTCCTTAACTCCCTGTGTAAGCAGAAATCCTCTTGTAATTCCTCTTTCCATAGTAATTACAAAGGCTTACTTTTGCAATTACTTTTCGTATCCTGCGCCCTAACCCAGCGGTTTTAAACTTTTCGAATCAATACCCAGCGAACTGCTTAATGCTTGAATGAGAATCTCAAGGAAGTAACTATTTCAGTTTTTTATTTGATGTGATAGTTATAAATAATATGATATTATGATCATGATTGGAAATGACGTCATACCAATTTATAAACTTAAAAGTAATTATATACTTTATATTTCATATGATATGGGTGGCAAGAATTGTTATTTTATGTTGTTTATGCATCTGTTAGACCAACGATAGAAATTTAATTTCGTTAGGAGGGTAGTATTATGTATAATGGTAATATTAGTTATTTCGAGAAAATATATAAATAATAAATTCAATATTTTAGACTTGAATGCTTTGGACCAAGTTATGAGGAGCTGACCCTTCATCTCGACTTCCATGGAAATGCTTTAATATTCCATCAGTTCTTGGACATGAATAGCTAAGCTCACCCCCTAGAAGGAGTCATCTTTTATTAACCGTTTAGTTATTTTTAGCACCTTCAAGTTACAACTCTTTCCTAGTTCAGCTTATCTTTATTCACTTCGGCTCTATTCAAGTTTAAATTATGCCACTGAGAATTATCTAGGTAGTCATATTTAAAAATGTACATAAGTAATGTATTTTAACTAACAGCGACGTCGATGAATGCCGGTAATGGATTAGGTTTCGACATAATGAGGAGAAAACAATATATATTGTTGGTAGCTTGAACAAAAATTATTTCCGTGAAATAAATGAGAATAAGCTCGATTAAGGAAATGTAAGTATCTGTGATCTATGATAACAGTTCATAACGAAATTCACGAGAAAATAATTACAATGGAGAGAGTAAGGTGGCAGGAAAAGTGAAGCAAAAAAAGACGGATCTCATGATGAACTCCAGAGGCGTGGCAGAGTATGGGAGAAGTATGAGTCAATCACCGGCTGCCTTCTGTTTCAGTTTAAATTTTTTTTTTTTTTAAATAATTTATTTATTGATATTTACTTCTGTATGGGAGATTCAATAAGAGTATTGATTTGATGGTAATTTTAATTTGTGTTGAAACAAACCTGTCACACATTTAATATAATGATGATTAATTTATTATTTAGTTATGGGTCCTTATGTATATACTTCTTCGAAATCAGTGTGATTAGTCCTATATTTACTGAAATAGTTATAGTTTTTAATCATATTTTAGATATTTGACAAATTTTCAATTTAATTATTCTGTATACACATATATACAACAAGTAAATTTGCTGTAGGTGACATAGTAACATGATAAAAACATGTGGAGAATCTACCCACTGATAGAACTCCAATAACATTTCTAGAGAAGAAGATCTCGAGGCCATCTTCTTCAGTTTAAATTAAAATGAGGAACATTTCTATTAAACTTAAGTAAACCTGAGCTTCGGAGGCGTGGCTAACTCCCTACTTTTTGGCTTCATTTTTGCATTGAAAGATATTATATTATACGCCTTTTCCCTTGGAATAAACGGAAGATTAAACGCCTTAACTCGCCAGTAATTCTCGTTAATTTTCAACTATGAGATGATTTATTTCGAACCCTCTTTTATTATCCTAGAAATTAGAAATCGGAACGCTAGCGAATGAAATGTGCTTGTAGCTTATTTGGGGTGATTAACAATTACTGAAAAAAATAATTAAAATAAAAACATCAGAGCTTGAACTGATGGGTGTATTTTTTTCGGTTCTAACAAAACGTAAATGGGGAGATTCAATAAGAGTATTGATTTGATGGTAATTTTAATTTGTGTTGAAACAAACCTGTCACACATTTAATATAATGATGGTTAATTTATTATTTAGTTATGGGTCCTTATGTATATACTTCTTCGAAATCAGTCTGAGTAGTCCTATATTTACTGAAATAGTTATAGTTTTTAATCATATTTTAGATATTTGACAAATTTCCAATTTAATTATTGAGTATAGTTAGAATCCAAATGATTTATTATATATATAATAAGTTTATTTATCTAATTATATGCTTAACTAACTCAAAAATGCCTTTACGTCTGCTCTCACATTAATTCTAATTGATGATTAAAGAGGCGGTGTTGTAAACCAGTGTGCAATCATCATGTGAAATAATATTTATACAAGTATATGACAATAATTTTAAGATCAAGCTAAAAGGTTTTTTGTGAACTTTATAATGCCAAATATTTATTTTTACATTAATTATAAAATTGCATATTTGAGCCTGGTATTTCTTCGGGATTTACAGTAACCTTTTACTGTAAAATCGACATACCAGAGGACAGTTTACATAATCTATTTTATTTTATTTATTTATTTTTTTTAAATTGATAGAACACAGCTCTAACAAATTCTCTTAAACTTGGTTAATCAATGTACTAGTAAATTATAAAAATAAATTATCGTTAATGTCAGATAAATCTTATTTTCATTCATTGGAATCGCCTAACAGGAATTAAATAACCAATTTAACAAAAAATATAAAGTCCTGAATTTTTTTTATTTGAAATAATTAACCATTTCGCAATTTTATTAGTAATGGAAAAATAAAAGTAAAATTTTCATAATAATTGGATAATTAAATAAATAAGAAATAAGAGACAGGAGTCTAGAGACTAGAAAGTCCGAAAGAGACGAGAACAACCGCTCTTTCCCGATCCAGTTCCATAGCATTAATATGTGCACGGATTTGATAAACTGTTATTTTCTAGGCAGGAACGAAATTGATATTCGTTTTCTCACCTCTTGAAATCCTAAGGTACGAATATTTATAGAAACGGAATAATTAAACCTTGGTGTTTAAAATTTTCACCTTCTTGGTGATAAGTGAAAATTGTGTGACGCATTGTACCAGATTAAAAAAAAAAATAAGTTACTTAAAAGAGGTAAAATTATCAATAAAATTTGCCTATACTTTGTATATGAGCAATACATTTTTTTAAGCTAAAAAACCGGCTCATTATCTTTATTAATATTTTGGATAAAAAATAATATTTTATTGAGTTTGTTATAGTCATATTTTTCTCAAACCCGCAACTTTAGTAATGGATAGGATTTTATTAAGTTATAATAGGATATGATATATAATAAAACTGTATTACCATATTATTTACTCGATTATGACTATATTTTGTAAGATTTAAAAGAATTGTATAAATATATTTATTTAAGTATGCTGTGTAGTTAGCAACCCAATAAAGTTTTTCTATCTCTCTATTAAAAAATAAAGGACGAGAAAGTCTAATTTTCATACTGCTATATTAACGTAATAATATTTATATATATATTTTATTTTTTTTTTTCATAAGCTGAAATAGCTTTATATATTTTGGTAATTTTATTGCATAATTATAAATGGTTACTAGTTTTTTTAAGGGTTTTACTAATTAAAAATCAATCCCCTACTTATTAATTCCGTTATTATCCTTATGTAAAATCAACAGATGTGTTTGCATTCACTCCAAGCTGCATAATTTCATTTTAATTGAGAAGGTAAATAACCATGGCGGGAAGTCATATGTATTCAAAACTGTTTGTTTAAATGCAGATTAATATTTGCATTACGATTGAAATAATTTGACTCGGTAATCATCCTTGAACGTATCATGTAAATAACGTTCTTTGCAGTTAATGGAATTATTCATTCATCTCTTTTTAGTATCATGTTTATAAAAAAATATTACAAAATCGAATTATTCAAAACATAGTGTGGGTAGTACTTATTTGTGACAGTTATCCATTTTAGTTTTATAGCTTATTTCAATTTATGTATTCAGAATTTGCTTTCGTGCTCATATAAAACTGAATGAAGCATGCTTGAAAGCAAATTTTTAATACATAAATTTAAACAATTGAAATAGATAACGGTTGCAAATAAATACTACCCTCTAGATGTTTAATAATAATTTAAGAATATTTAAACTCGTATTCTGAAATATATATAAATCTTTTTAAATATTATACATATATATTATATTTGATTATAATTTTATTGATATTTTAAATACAATTACACTCTCAAGCAAAATACAAAAATTGTGAAGTATAGAAATTATTAATAAATGATGTAGTGACAAATAAATTAATTTTAACCTTGTTAAATTGACTTGGGCAACATAGGCAAAATAGGAAAATTTTAGTAAATCAATTTGAGGCTCTGATAATAAAATTAAGATTGTCCTCGATGAAGGAACGTTGGCCAAAACGTTGGACATGTAGTACGTTTCAATAATGCAGGTTGAGACTATGTGGAAGATTTTTGATATTATTAATAAAATTACCAGTTTCCAACAAGATAATAAAAATACATAAATTTATGCATCTATCTTTAGTTTCTTGAGTATAGTATGATATCCGGATTCTATTACATGAATTTATGTTGCTAATTGAGAAAAAAATTAAAAATAAATAGCTATAAAAATTATAATTACATTTTGTGCCAAATTATTATCAGGCATTTATTCAGATCATGAAAAAAATAAAAAAAATTGTTCTCAGAATTGAAAATTTCAACTCATATTTTACGTTTCAGTTATCATGGAACTAATTTGGTTCCATAGAATCTGTTCTCAAATATATCAACGGAAAACATTGATTGTATCGCGATCTGGTTTTTATCTAAGTTATAGAGATTGTGTGAATTAGGACCTAGATTGTTCCACATAGAATTTATCAGATTTTGTCCACTACTTTCGTATCCTTAATTTTTTATATATCGTACAGATTAGCGTAAATATTTTGGTATGTTATAATCTTAATATACCAGGGCATTCAAAAAGTCCTGTCGTTTTTCGTTTGTTCGTTGTTTATTTTGATTCTAGACAGTTTGCTAATCAATTCCGTTCAATACAACTTTTATCCATGTAAACACAAATGTTTATACTTTATGAATAGGAGGCTAAGGAGGATTAATTTAATGCAGTCACCATCCAACTGTCT
>NW_027115045.1:436783-459897 GCF_000696795.3 Halyomorpha halys
GGTGCGGTCAATGATAAACACAAATAAGTTGGATTAACCTATTTTATTGTGCCAACGTTTCGGCTAGAGTTTCTAGCCTTCTTCAGAGCTAAAACAGAACAAGATAACAACCACAGTAAGTATAGAAAAATAAAAAAGAAAGTATAAACAGAATAATTTTACACATAAAATGAATAATTTTACAAAATAGAATAAATAAAATGAAGTGATGAGAGAAGCGGGAAATAAAATTTATGCATAAGTAATTGTAAAAGTAGGTAAAATAACATAATGAAGGAAAAGAAATAAAAATGAAGTTATATAATGCAAAGAAATATGAACATATTAGTTATTATTAATTTAAAAATTGAAATATGAAAAGAAAATGAAAATTGAGAATCGAAATTTGTAGCCCTGTAGAAGGCTAGAAACTCTAACCGAAACGTTGGCACAATAAAATAGGTTAATCCAACTTATTTGTTTATCATTGACCGCACCCTCAACCATCTTCTCGTTCATCATCCACGGTCAACTATCTCTCATAATTAATAATAATAATTTTTTTAAATAAAATAAATTTTATCCAATTTTAGTCTCAAAACAATCTATATTTCTTTATAAGTCCAACGTTTCGGCCATCCTCAAGGACAATATTAAATACAATTTTAGAACCACATCAATTTTAAAAGACTTAATGGAGGCTATTCTGCCCAGGTTATTAATTTTAGACTACAATTTTAAAAGTTATAATTTTTAATTTAATATGAAGAATTGACAAAACAGTATAATTGTGGACTGAAATTACTGACCTGGACAGAATAGACTGTATAAAGATATTTAAAATTGATGGGGTTCTAAAATTGCATTTAAGGTTGTCCTTGAGGAAGGCCTAATTGGCCGAAAGGTCGGAGTTATAAAGAAATATCGATTGTTTTGAGACTAAAATTGTATAAAATCTATTTTGTTTAAACAATAATACAGTCTTAATAAATTGTAAAGATTATATATAATATAATAATAATGTTAAAAATTTTTAAAAATAATTATGTAAGAAATTAGCTCCCTGCTGTATTTGTTATTATTTGTATCATTGAGTTATTGTTAAATTATTTTGTTTCTCTACTAACCTCTTATCTAGCTGTACTGTTGCTTTATGTTAATTTTTATCCTATGTTTTTCAAAATTACTCAGTTATTTTATATCTAATTAATTTCCAAAACTATTTTGGTTTTAAACTTAACATTTCTAATGAAGATGTCTCACCTCCGTATTATTATAAATTAATAATTCGTGTTTGTATCAATTACTACTTGTAAAGTTTTTATTACAAAGCCTTAGGTTCGCTAAACCTTATGATTATTATGTTAATGTGTCTTATTACATTACTATTGTTCAGTGTTGCTGAATAATAATTATTATTTACTATGCAATAAAACACTTCCTGATTTTTGTAGTTTTTATTCAATTTTCTTCCGATCTTTAATTATTTCGTAAATGTATAGATGACTTCGTTAGTGTTTCAAGTATATCACAAATTCACAGGTTTGGTTCTTTCTTTCAATTCCATGAAACTGACAAAAAATGAAGACATTAGACCTGCCTCCCTTTGCGGGTTGGTTGAGCACCAACAATACCCTAGGGTCAAAGAGGTACCTGAACCAAGATAACGTCAGTTGATAGTTATCTTTCAGAACTGTCTCGGTTATGAAGGAGTGTCTTGTATGACAGTTGAAGTTTTTCTGTTTTGTTTTTTTAGGATTCTTTTTCACATTTAGGGTACTTTAACCGAAATTATCCTTGGTTCATTTTTGAACTTCTCCTAATTGAAGAACTAGTAGTAGAAAAGTAAATTTGTAACTTTTCTTTTAAAATTTGAGTAATGAGAAAAAAAAAATGGCTTCTGACGAAATTTACATTTTGGTGCATTTGAGCCTTTCTTTAGGATTAATTATTGATTTACTTTTCATCTACATTGCTAGGACAAGATATATTAGACAAGAAAGAAACCTCTTTCTTCGTCTTTTTTTTCTCCCTTTAAATGTGAAAAAAATTAACAGACGTCATAAAAATTTAGTTAAAATCTTTAACAGCTAACTACATTGTAATGAAATTCCTTGTATATATGGATTGACTGATTTTGTATATATGAGTAGACTTGAATTTGTGGCCAACTGGTCGAGTGTTGGTTTTTGTTCCCTAATAGTTAACTCTTTAACCCAAGCGAAGAAAAAAAAATCAGTTATTTCGCCCCAAATTTTGATTAATTTGATGAAAACATTGTATAATTACTAGTCAAAATTGATGAGTCTGCCAAGTATAGTTAGGGAGAATATAAAGTGGTGGTTGTTTAAAAAAAAAAAAAAAAAAATTCATTCGGAGCTCCATATCGTTAAAACTAACTTTAATACTAGAAACTTTAATATTATATCATTTAACATAGAGTAAATTTGCTAAAATATGAGCCTTAAAAAAGCTGTTTACGTTCGATAGTTCCCGAAATATAATTTTTTATAAAGTAACATTTCATTAAAAATGTCTACTATCACTAAAATTAAAGCTAGTTTATTTGTAAGGGGATAGTCCGGATGGCGGTCAGTAAAGGGATCAAAATAGCAAAAGAAAACTATTTATTGTAAAAAACGTTTCGCTCCACTTTGCAGGGCTTCGTCAGGGGTAAATGAAATTATTTTCTGTCGTTCTCAGCACTCCATTCTAACAGATTATTATTGTTCGTTTTGATTAATTTTCTTAATATCTCCCTTTTACTTATTACTATAGGGGTATTCATGATCTTTGGTTTAACATGTTAAAGCGTGTTAAATGGAAAAACTCATGTGAAATCGAAAAAAAATTGCCTTCTTTTACCGTGGTAAAACGAAATAACATTTAACATGGCTGAGAGTCTGTTACTTGGTCTGTTAAATGGAGAATGACGTCACACAATAGACCAGTTGAGATCGCCGCCATTTTTGTTGTGACAGCTCAGTTCTTTCGTGTGTTTGTGGTATTCATATCCCTGTTATTAAACCAGAATGGATAATTTTAATGATACATTTGAGAAAAAAAAACAATGTAATTTCATTCTACTATCTGAAAATTTGTAAACGCTCGCCAGATAAAAATCTCTCTATATGAACCATGTAATTATTCTTAGAGGACATATGTCCCAGAATAAAGTTATTTTTTCATTTCATTTCATAAGCTAAACTTTCTCACAAATTCCACTTTTCACTCACTCTAGGCATGTTGTAATTAATTACTTAAATCAAAACTGAAGTAAACAATAACATGAGGGTCTGGAAGGAAGGTTATAAACATAAAGGCTTATACAACAAGTTGCTGAGAAAATCCGCTAGGGTTAAATATGCATTTAACGTTTAACATGACTTCAAATAGGGCTGCTCACAATCTTATAGTTATAACATTTAACATGGTAAAACATTTTATATTTAACATAACATCATGAATACCCCTAATACCTCACCTATACCATATCTACTTCACCTATCTGATGTACCTTTTACATCTACCTCTTTACCATATTTATAACTAATATATATAAGTAGTCACCAAAAATTTATGTGTCTAAATCTATACTGAGAACTTCTATCACACCTGGTTATATTTATTAGTAACTTGTTTCCAGTCTACCTAAATGTATATTTTATTCTATTGTTATTATTAATTCTTTTCTATACACATTAAAAACATAAGAATTGTTTTGATTTTTTTTTTTAATTGGATGTTTTTTTGGATTCTAAAAGATTTGTATTAAAACCTTTTTAATTTAGCCATGCAAAGTGGGACGAAACGTTGGTATACAATAAATAGTTTTCTTTTACTATTTTCATACCTTAATTGACCTCCACCTCTGACTATCCTCCTACAATCTACTAATCCTCGTACAATATACGGTCAACTATCTTCTTTCAATAAAGCTAGTATGTGTTATTAAATAGTTTATGACATTTATCTTTGCATAAGTAGTTCTATTCTAATATTCTAAGTTCACAACAGTATTATGTGCTAAAAGGTTAAGCTGAGCCACAAAGGTGTGGCCAACTCCCCACTTTTTGGCTTCAATTTTTCTTTGAAGGAGAGTAAGGTATACTCCCTGGTTGTCCACATTTTTGTTTTTTATTTTAAGTTTAAATATGTATACTGTACAATAGGGAATATAACAACTCTAGCTAATGATGTAGCTATTTATTTATTACTAATAAAAAAAAAATTCCTTATGTGTCCTAATAGTTGTGTGCACTAATCCCAAGTTAAAAACTACTAAAATCTTCTTGAAATAATTTAAAATTATATATATTAAAAAAATAAAATTATAATCTTTAGCAATATTGTCTCCTATCTCGTTTGATAAGGATGGATATACCTTTGATATCTGTCTAGACTAGTTATTTTTCATTTCCTTAAGACTTCTGCTTCTGAGCCAATTCTTGTCAACGATTTGACGAATGGATTCTAAAACTGTCTTGGTCTCAATGGGGTTCTGGGGTGACTGAGTATAAATAGAATGAGCGGTCAACCAGTTGTGGAATATTTATGGATCGATACTCCGTGATTCCTCTTTATTATTTATTACTTATTAATGCCCTATATAAATGGATGTTCCAATCGGGAACACCGTCCATCTTAGGGATCGAACTAAAGGGAATCCCGCTGCCACACGCAAACTTTAGATAAAAATATAAAATAGAAAAAGATACTATAAAAACGTAATATATTTCTACAGAAATCAAGGATAAAATTTACAATCTATGAAAAGTATTGCTACAGACTATCATTAGTAGGTATAGATATTCTATTTTTGGAAGAGGTACACTGTTAATTTGTTATCCCCCCCCCCCCAAATATCTTGAAATTTATTACTATATTTATGCTAAATATGCAATAGGAGGATGTGATATCATCACATCATGAGAATGTATGATGAAACTACCCATTGGTAGCATTCCAATAAAATGTATACGTTAGAATATAAGATAAGGTGATGAACTAGTGGGTTTGGTAGCTTAATATGGAAGGATTGATATCTGGTTCGGGATAGATCTACATATGGAACACTAGAGTCTTTATGGACGATTTCATTTGTGACCAAATAAGGAGCGTTGATAATTTCACTAAGAATTTTTGAATATAAGGATTAGATACTAGAGGAATTCGGACGTTTTTAGTGAAGCCCCAAAGTTCAACTCTGTAAGTCCAAATAGGCCTTATTATATTTGATTGGAAGCTTTGACCGTTTGTCTAGAAAGTTCAGTAACAGTCGAGTTGTCAAGGAGTTTCCTTTCTTTTCAGTCTTGTATGAGGATTACAAGTTAGTTGTTTCTGGACATTTATTGCAATGTTACTGTTTTTGTCAATTTTGAAAAAACTTTTCCCTTAACTACCAAGGTTTTTTATTTTATTTTTTTATTTATTTAACAAAATTGAACTTAATTGCAAAAATAAATGTTTAAAACCTTTTTTAAAGATCTCTTCATCTTTCTTACTAATGAATTATACTTAGTTAATCATAATTTATAACATGGCTTTTCTGTAAGAAATAATAAATATAAATAAGAAATACAAGCTTCTTATACGCAATCATCATTAGGTTGTAGGTGTTTCCGGTAAATATTTTTTTTAAAAATCAGTATTGTAAGAATAACATTTTTGTTAGAAATTATTTATTTTACACATATTTGGTTTTTAAAAAATTAATTAATAATTTCGCATCCCCAACCATCTTCTTACAAAAAAATATTTATTTAGAAAAGGCAGTGATATAGAATTGGAGATGTCAATTGCTCTGTTACGGATACTAAACTAATAAGCAGTCCTACGTATTATCTCAACAAAAAAATACTGGCTCAGAGACTTGAAAAACGGTATAACTATTTAACAGTTATAGTATTGTCGCATTAGGTTAGGCGTAATCGTTAGAAGTCCTTAAATTAATGTGTTAGCCTCTGCCATGACATAACTTCTTGATATTTACAATCATGGAAGCATTAACTATCAAGACAGTTTTACTGTCGGACTAGGTTAGAGGTGATCGTTAGTAATGCAAATGGATTAACAGTTGCATTAACTACCACGTTCAACTATCATATGTATACGCCTTGACAGTAAACTGTCGCAACGTATTAACTTACGAAATTATTTATGATAGGTGGTGTCGGATTTAAGTAATCCGATTTTTTTCGTTGCTTTTTGAATTTATATAAAGTCTGGGTCGGGGGTCTCATTTTCCCTTTCCGCGGACATTGTTCTTATATATTTGCCCAAAAACTATTTTTTTTTTTTAACGATTTATTTATTTTTATTTACAACTGTATAAAAATATATACAACAAGTAAATTTGCTGTTAGTAATAAAATGACACGGTACAAACATGTGGAGAATCTACCCATTGATACAACTCCAATAACATTTCTAGAGGAAAAGATCTCGAGGCCATCTTCTTTTTAAACGCCTAGGAGGATTATTAGGTAATGAAGGAGAAGCCAGATTAGAAACAAGTTGGTTTGGGTGGTTGGGAAGTTTATCATGGGAGGATTGGTATCTGGTTCTGACAAAATCAGCAAGATATGGGACATTCAGTTCCTGGTGGATGGTTTGATTTGTGACAAAGTAAGGAGCATTAAGGACTTTACGAAGGATTGGATTCGGGAGGAATTCGATGGTTTAATGAAGCCACAAAGCTGAACTCCGTATGTCATGATAGGCCTTATAATAGTCATGTAGATCAGTCTTTTGTAATGGATTGGAAGTTTAGACCGTTTGTCTAGTAAATGTTGTAACAATCAGAATCGACGATCAGTTTCCTTTGTTTTCAGTCTTGTATGAGGATTCCATGTCAGTTGTTTATCCAGATGTTTTGTCCAGTTGATGTTGATGTCCTAAGTAACGGATCTGTTCGACAGGAATTAGTGGGGTATTATTAAAGGATACTGTGGGGCAGTAGCCCAAAAACTTAAAATTGTGTTAGCCACTGGCCCAAACATTCGACATGTTTCGCTTTAACACCTCCCACGTGATAAACGACCGCAGCGAAAAATTACTGTAGTCACGTGAGAGATGACATACGACCGATAAGGGTTAAATATCAATTATAATGTTTCAAGGACAAATCCAAATCTTTTTTTTTTTCTTTAATTCTGTATTGCAGTGGACATTTAAAGTTAAAATCAGTATATCTTTGACCTGCTATAATATATATTTCACCTTTAATAAAATAAAAACTACTCTAATAAATTAATTTTAAACTACAGCAGAATTTACAAAAAAAAAAAAAAGTAAGTATTGATATATTGTTTTATCCCGTCGAAACTTTTTCTAGACTTTATTCTGAATTGTAGTAAATGTTTAATGTACTACGTATGATAGAGGTGAGCATTGTGTTGGGTAATTAACCCCTATAACATATGTATTACATAAACATGAGATGTAATTAAGAGCTATTATATATTTATTACATAGACATGAGCTGAGAACTGGTACCTGGCAGTGGCGTGCTATCGTGACCTGACTCTCTGGCGCCAACTGTTAGGTTAGGGCTGTCTCTCAGCCTTCCACAATCATTCTCTACCTTTTGCAAATCCTATTACTATTTATTTTTATATTAAGTTTAAACAAAAAAAAAAGTATTATCCCTTCCTGAATAAAAAGGGTGATACATATATTTTAAATATATCACCTGTCTGATTCATCCTCAGTGTAACGATGTTACTTTCGTGCAGTTTAAAACCCAAAATATAAAAAAATCGTGCATAAAACACCGAAATTCAACAAAATTCCTAATATTAATGTGCTCATGTTAAGCTTATCAAACTTTAAATAAAAATAAACTCACAAAAAAGTAATTAACAACATTTGTGCAAGCCTTAAACTAAACTACATAATTAAAATCTTAAAATGTTATCTCTAATTGAAGAGTCAAATGAAAGCTACCTCAATTTAATGATTTTTTTATTCATTGCATAGAATTGAAGACTCTATTTTTAACTTCTTAATGAGTTCTGGAGCTCTATCAAACCATAGAATTCCTCTCGTATACAATCCTTACAATCCATAAAATCCTCCGTCAAATCCTTAATGTTCCTTATTACGTCACAAATAAACTCATATATGAAGACTTTAACAGCTCTTTCGTTGCAGTTTTAGTTCGAAATAGATAGATAGTCCTTTCATTCCAAACTCCTTACTCATTCTAACCCGTTCTTAATCTCTCATCCTTAGCAATCCCTGATAATCTTCCGAGGCGTCTGAAAAGAAGATGGCCACGGGACCTTCTAATTTAAATTGATGTTTGAAGTACTACCATTAGATGGTTCCTTTCCAAGACTATAAAATGTTCGAAACCTTCTTCCAATTTACCTTTTTTGTTTGTGTTGTAAATTTCAATAAAAAATAAAATAAAAACTTCATAACTCGACCTAAATTGTAAGATTTAGCTAAATTAGTAGTAGTAGGTGTGTTCATGATGTGTTAAATGTAAAATGTTTTACCATTTTAAATGTTACTATAGGATTGTGAAAAGCTCTATTTAAAGTCATGTTAAATGCACATAAGCTCCTGGCGGATTTTCTGAGCAACTTGTTTTATAACCTTTCCTTCCAAAACATCATGTTATTGTTTACTATTAAGTTTTGATGAAAGTAATTTATTACAACTTGCTTAAATTGAGTGAAAAGTGAAAGATTGGCTACTGAGTGTCTTGTTGATCTTCCTACTTGACAACTGTCATTACATTATTTATATCGTCATCCATTGCATTATTAGTTATAAAAACATCCAAATCAATACTAACACATACTAACCTATCATAACCTAACCTAACACGATAACAAACTAAATGTTGAAAAGCTTAGCTGGTCTGTTGGGTGACGTCATTCTCCATTTAACAGATCTAGTTAAAGACTTTCAACCATGTTATATGTTATTTCGTTTTAGCATGTTAAAAGAAGGAAATATTTCTCTATTAACATGAGTTTTTCCATTTAACACGCTTTAATATGTTAAACTAAAGATCATGAATACACCTTATGCAGAAAGGATTATTTAAAATGTTAAATTCCAACCATTAATGCTTTACATAAAAACATTTTTTTTTCTTTCGAGTTTTGTAATGTTTCCTAGTTCCTGTTTCGAAGTTGTTCCAATTTGGCAGAACTTATCCTTGTCCCTTCTATACAAACTGAACCGGAAACTGCTTAAGCAACATTTAAAATCCTTCTCCTAAGGGAGGCTATTGAACAAGATTCAATACGTGACTTGAATCTCGATGTCCGTGTTTCATTCTTGTGACGTCGAAGACTGTCCCCCCTTTGGACTTCACAAAAGACCCGCTCGTCCAGAGCACACTTCTTATTTTACATCTTCAAGATCTTTCCTCAGAAAACCTTCGGCTCTGTCTATTGTATTCTGTTATCTCGACCTTTTTCTTCTTCTTCAATTTCCTCTTATCTTTTGTTAACTATTGGAGTCTATTTATAAGTTATTTATAGCAGTTTGACGTTTGTTACATCAAGTTCCCTACAACTAAAATAAAAAATGCTAGCAGGAAGTATTTACTCAAAGAGCTCTATTTAATATTTCCTTGAAAGCATTTTTCGTTCTGCTCATGAAGTAATTTGGGTAAATTTTCGAAAAATTGTGTACATTGCAAGCCATCTGTATGAACTAAGAACCCTGAGAAAATTTTAAGAAATATCAACTAGCCATTTGCCTCCTTTAAACAAAATGGTAGAGAAAGTTTTTTACAAACTTAAATTATTATCCGCAATCGTTATACAAGTTGGCGAACGTAATAAAATTTATAATTTGATTTTTATTTCATTTTTAGAAAATTAGATCAGTAGGTCCAATATCAGTTGTTATCAAATATTTACAATCGCATCAAGTCTGCCGTGGCTGATCATCTGATAAACATTGGATGGGTACGTTGTAGGTAGGCTTGTGAACATACCTATCAAATTCAAGATTTTTAAACATTGTAATGTTTACTTTCACTTGCATATATATGGAATATGTAGTAAGGGGAAGTATTCCTATTGTGCAAAACACACGTTTTCAAATCCCTGGGACCCAAAAGCCGAATTGTCTCAAAATGGGTCTGTTTAACTATGAGTCTGCATTTTCAGTCTAGCTAAAAATCCAAAAAGTTTTACGAAAATAAAATTACGTATTTACGGCAAGTGTAAATCTAGGATATGACCTTATATGATATTACCTTTTCGAAAAAATTGACTGATCAGAAAATACACTTTATTAAATAGATTGTAAAATTTGTTTTTTAATTTTATCGAAAAGAGCTTTAAAATTGATATATAGGAAGATGGTCAGGGTTGCGGTCACAAGTGAAAAATTTTACTTAGTTCATTATTATTATCATTATTATAAGTTATTATTATTATCACGTAATTACTCATGTACCGTATCAATCTTTATTTTCTCTTATCATTTTTTATTTTTGTCAAATCTTTAATACTACTTCCTGTATACGCGACGTATTTGAAATCGTTTTAAATAGCCGTTGCTTTATCAGCGGAAGAGTGGGGAGGAGGTTAGTCCCCACTCTTACACATTTCCGCTGTTTCTGTCTGTTCAACTTATTTATTTGGACAGGTATGTTGTCCTATATGGCTCTTTACTCATTTATTGTCAATTTTTTATTTATTTTTTTCCATTATTATTATTATTTTTTTTTTTATTATCATTTCATGACGTTTATTTTATCTCTGTATATGTATTGTTTTTTTTTTTTGTTTGTTGTTTTTTTTATATACATCTCATGTACATTTTTTTAGCTTTATATTTTACGTATTTTTGTATGAAACTATTGCTCTTGCCTTTGTTACTTATTTTTAATTTTTTTATTTTTTTTTTATTCTTTTCATTGTATCTTTTTATTTTTAATTCTATCATTTTATCTTAACATAGTTTCATTTTGTATCTTTTTAGCCCTGATGAAGCCCTACAAAGTGGGGCGAAACGTCGAAAAATAAAAAAATTGTAAACTATTTTCGTTTCACTTGTGACCGCAACCCTGACCATCTTCCTATATATTTTAACAATTTTGATTAAAGTCAGATTGTCAATTTACAATTAAATGATTTTTAATATTAGCTATAGCATCGTTGAAATATTTTAACTGGGCTTAAATGACAAATTTTTAAAACATCATTCTGTAAAGTACTAAGTAATTTTGTTAATTTGAAAAAAAATAAAAAGTTTTCACTGTAAGAAATAACAATATGAGAAAAATAGAGAAGTCTAATTCTAACGGGAAAAGGGGAGACCACCCGATCTTTTCCGATTGTATTACGGCTTGGTTATGTTTTTTATACTGTTGTATTGGCAGGAACAAAATAGCCAAGTTTTCAAAATTATTGATTTCTGGCAATATAAAGATACAATTTATCTTTCTTATTCCCAGCTGGAGAAACACTAAAATACTAAAATTTTTCTAGAAACAACAATAAGGAAAGAATATTTCATAAATTGTACGTTTCCTGTACTTAGATTTTTAGTTATTTATTTTTATTATTTTTTTCATAAAAATAGAGAAAACTTCAACACTACCGACGTCGTAATGCTATGCAGATAAATTATAGAATTTTTATTTTAAAAATTAAAATCAATCAAATCTTTTGTTTGCCATTAATTTTATTTAATTCATTATCTCTGCACCTTTTTAAATTATTTAATTAAAATTTCCTTTTTTTTTTAATAATCATTTTATTTCATAATGATATAGAACTGTTAATGAAAAAACAATTTAAAATTTGAAAATATACTAGGTTGATTTTGGTATTCTATCCCTCTATTAATGAAATACATGCATTAAGGTTTTGTCTATTGCAAGCGCTTAACCGTGAAATAATATTCATTTTAACTTTCAATAAATATGGACTGAGTGAATACAAATTAAAATTATGAGAATTGTTTGGGTGATTTCGTTTTCCCTGTTGGTACTATATTGGTGCTAATTGCGAACATTATTTATTGAAAATATTACAATCTGCCTCAAATTTGGGCAATGAGTAATAGTGATAAATAATAATTGTACACATTCACAAAAACAAATGTGTATATAAAAAAAAAAAAGTAAATAGATAAAAATAAAATTAAATTAAATTAAAAAAATAATAATATAAATATAAACAAAATCCTTATGCACATAAAAAGAAAATAAATAAATGAAATTAATATAATCAAACTAAGTAAAATAAATTATATATAATATTTACAATCTCGACCTGAGGATCCCCGAGCCCACTCTATCCCCCACGCATGAGGGATAAAGTAAGGCTCTTCGAGATCCCAGCAAATTGAGATTCCCAATTCTTTATAATATTTATCATTTTCATACAAAGTTTTTTACTTGTTGATTTTAATCTTTACAATATTCTGGGCCTGGTAGATATGAATTTTGCATATTTATCTCTGTTTAAATTAAATGACCTCGAATTATATTTTGATTAAATGACGGCACGTTAAATTTTTTAATGCATTAAGAATTTTTAATCCTGTTCAGTGAAATTTAACATTTAATCCTACCTTCACTTTTCAGCCTTATGAAAGTAAAATAACTAATGTACCTATTAAGGGTTTTATAAAATTTTATATAATTAATCTTTATTCTGGTAATTGGTTAGGGAACAGGAGGGGGGGAGTATGGGATAAACAAAAGTGCTTTATCTTGGGCCATTTTAAGAGGTTTAGGCCCAGGGATGAGAATTATACGGCCAAATTACTCAGTCACGGAAGGATGGCCTAACGATGCCGGAATTAATTTTATTTTAGCCTGTAATAAAACAAACGACAAGAAAACTAATTAAACTCCGATATTAATCTTTTATGAATGAACACGGCATTTTCTCAGAATAATTATTCTCCTTTTTCACTTTCACATTTTTTGAGACCAATGCCGCAGATCGAAAAAAAAAAATAGTATTCATTTAGTTATGGCATTGTAAGTACAATATTAATTAGATTATATTATACATCTTAAAGGATATTTTTAAATAAGGTTATTTAAAACTTATTTTTAAAAAGGAAACTTTATTTTTTTAAGTTCTAAGTAATACCTGTTGAAGCCTATTGTAAAATTAGTAATTGTTTATGATTTATACAATTAGCATTATATATGTATGTCTCGAGCGTTTTCCTTATACTTTACCTTTTAAAATTAATGTCATACCAGAAATTAAATCAAAGGCAAATAAAAATAAACAAGAGAGAAAACAGATGTTAAAGAAAATTTAATATCATTGAATCATAAAAGTATACAACGAAATGAAAAATTAATTATATTATTTCAAATTCTTGAGACAAGGTAATTATTTATTAAATAAATCAAAAATTCGTATACATTATTGTCTCAACACTTTATTTTTCACCAGTCTAACGTTTCGGCCATTCTAGCCATCCTCAAGGACATCTTCAATATAATTTCTTCCTCACATTAATTTAAAGTTTCTTTTGCAGGCTATTCTGACCAGGTCATTTTCTTTATTATAAGTTAAAAGCCTATTTTTAAAAAAAAAATTAAAACAATTAACATTTAATTTTCCTATATAACATATATATATATTATATGGTGGTGTATTAATTGTTGATAATCTTATATAGGAAAATTAAATTTAAAAAAAAAATAGGCTTTTAACTTATAATAAAGAAAATGGCCTAGGCAGAATAGCATGCAAAAGAAACTTTAAATTAATGTGAGGAAGAAATTATATTGAAGATGTCCTTGAGGATGGCTAGAATGGCCGAAACGTTGGACTGGTGAAAAATAAAGTGTTGAGACAATAATGGATATGAATTTTTGATTTATTTAATAAAAAATTAAGTTATATAAACCAAAAAAAAAAAAAAGATATAGTAAGAGACAAAAACTTTATTCGAAATAACTAAGTTGTGCCAACTGTATTGGGTTGCTAACTACACAGCACACATTCTTAAATCTATTTAGAAAATTTTTTAAACCTCACAAAATATAGGCAAAATCAAGTATATAATTTATAATTCTGTATATAATTTTTTTTGTTTTATTACTTTGGTTCTTTTATTTTTCCCCCTTTTATTCATATTTCTCAACCCAATGTAGCTTTCCTCTCCCTCCACTCCTCTGTTTAACATTAATAGAACAAAACTAAAATACAAATTTTAAACATTTGTAATAAAAAATAATTTAAACGAGTACCATGTATGTAATATGCTTAATAAAACTAATTTATAGAAGCAGTAACAGATATGTATATATAATTTTAAAAAACTAACTAATAGGTATAAAAAAGTAATAAATATGTGTAAAAAATAATAATAAATATTAAAAATATAAACAAAAATAATAAAATATGCAATATATGCATGCCATTCTATTCGCCATTCTCACCTGTTTCCATGCATGTACTGGTGACGCATGAAATAATCTCGATGCATAATATATAATCTAATAATCGTTAGTTTACCTCATAAATAAAAAAAAAATAAAATGATGATAGAAATGGTAAAAAAAGAGTGGTAAGAAGAAGTGAAAATAAAGTAATCGGAAATAGTGATAAATCCACAATAATACTTCTCTTAACGTATTATTGCTTTATTTATTTATTTTATCTATAATTTCATAGACTATAAAAATAATTATATTTAATTGACTGTATGTTAGTTTGAAGGAGATGGTCAGGCTGTGGTTAAGAAGAAGTAAAAAATAGTTCTCAAATATTTATTTATCCACAACAAGGGACTATTGCTAAATCAGTTCAACAACAACTATCAGTCTCTTATTTTCACCTCCAATCAAGATCTACGTATTACGTGATACCAGAAGAAGATCTACATTTAGGGTCGAAACGTCTGCGATAAATAAATTGTTGGAAACTATCTGACAATTACCTTCAAATATAAATATAATTAGACATTATAAACGTATAATTATAGGTTTGTAGTAGTTGATCGATACCGAAGCTTTGTTGGTTCACTAAAGCTAGTTTTGTTTTCTTTACGCTAAATTTTAATGAACTCAAATTAGTATAGGTTTGCTATATGTACATAGAAGAAGAATGTTATACATTCGAAGCTAAAAACTTCACAGTTAGTCTTACTTCAAACACAACACGTGCCTCAATAATAACAGAAATTGAATTATTGTTAACGGGATGATTTTCGAGAATAAAAAGAGACTTCTGAGAAGGGGAGAAGAAAAAACAGGAAATTGAAACATTCCTATCTTCAGACCAAGGAGGAAAAAGAATCCAGCTTCAATACCCGTAATCACTGTGCTAAATTAAACCCAATGTGGAGTGCTTTTTATTATTTTTACATCATCTAGTAATATAAGTCCAAAAATTCTTTTAGCAGACATCTTTTTATAATGGACACCCCTCATAAGAAATAATTTTATCTAGATCCCGGCCAACGAGGTTAATATTAAATGCATTTGAACCGCTCTATTATGGAACCCCTGAACTCCGTACGTGGACAATATTATGCCCACAACATAGATTTTCACACTGAGAAAGATTGAGGCCGGGCCGTCCGTAGCTCAGATAGTTAGGCCTAGGTCTATAGTTCTGAGATCTGGCGGTCCCATATATATAAAATGAAAAACCTGTCCCCCCCCCCCCCACCATGGTTAGAATAGATTGGTCACCTGTACATAACCAGGCAAACATCATCTTCGCTGTAGATTGCCTTAAAAAAAAAATACTGAGGTCGTGGATGGTCAAGTGGGCGAAAACTCGGAATAAATTTTGACTTACCAACTCCGGCTAGAATGGGTTGGCAACCTATAATCCGTCTTTCCTGCCCAAAGTAGGTCGCCAAACTCAAATTAACTCTTTGCACTCGGTTGTCTCCTCGGGACACCGTAAGTCTAGCATATCACCGGGTTTTCTCCTCTGAGGTGATATGGATATTTATCAACGATGAAATTTATCATCAGAATGAACTTATTCAACCGCATTTTTTTAAGAAACGCACGTTTTCATGTATTCTTCTATTAAAATGGCACTATAAACAAATCAAAATGCATTATAAATAAATTATCCGGTTTTACCACCAAAGAGAACGTGCGAAGTGACGACTATACACTTCTCTAATCCGTTGAGCAATATCTAGAATTAGTGGAACAAAGGTACACGAGTATATTTCAATGATGTAGCGAAACATGGTATGATACTAAAGAAATACGAAAACTGGGAAAAGAAATTTATAAAATCTCCCATCGTATTGAAGTGTTGAATAGTAAAGATCTCTGCAGTAATAAGACAGTACTGCGATTTCGTAATTTATTATTAGTAATTTCTAAACCGTTTCTTTAATTTTGTAATCGGTATTTTATTATTTTTTTATAAAATTGGTAAAAGGACGAAATACCATTGTATACAATCTCAGAGGCCCGATACATTTTTTACGACCGGGAGATTTTAATTGCATGTTGAGTCATGTGAAATAAATTGTGAGACATTTTGGAACAATTGATTATAATTATATAGTTTATCACTGTACAAAATTTAGTCCCTGAAGGGGCAATTAAATGAAGGAGAATGGTTATTTCTCACGATCTTGTGGTAATAGCTGACGATCGTCGTCTCAGACGTCGCTGATGTGTCCGGTCCAAGGATGCCGCCGAATTCTCACGTTTTGTACTAGATTTCTATGATGTTGTGGTTGTGTAAATTTGACCGTTTCAGTGGCTCTAACGACAAACTCTGGTCAGCACGAAAAATTGTGTGTTTTGTGGTCGAAAAAGTGACCAGAAAGTCTAGAGACATGTGACGAGTCTCTGTTAGGTCAGGTTGCAACATATGATTCATGGTGTCTTTATTTTATATCGAGAAGGGCACCAAAATGTGATTAGATAAATTTACACTTTACTGTCTACAAATACATACAAACCAAATTTTATTACAATATATAATATCGCGATTACACAGCGTATGTTCTCTCGAAAAACTAGCATCGAGTTTCTTGTTGGTAACGTCCTAAACGGTGCCGAGTGCAGAGTGCAGGGTTAAACAATTAATAAATAAAATGTAATGACTTTAAAAAAATAAATTTCTTAATGTATTATTTAAAATTTTAATTCTTAATTACTTTTTAATTTCGACTCACTAGCCCTCACTGACACCCTCCTGTCTTCCACTAATACGATATTGGCCCTAGAGATTCCTCTGTTAAGGGGCCTTGGTAATTAGTTGAGTGCCATTGGTGGTGGTAGTATTAATCACTAGGGATCGGAAGCCGACTGCTAAGTTGAGCAGTTGAGCAGTTGCCAAGTCCTAGCCAATGATTGATGGGAGCAAGTTGTCCACTATCTAGATTGGATAATGACCTCTACTTGTCCACTCTTCTTCCATATTCTGATTGGACCCTGTCCTAATTGATGAATCCCGATACTCACCATCCAAGTCATTGGGAGTAATTATGTTAATAATAACACTAAAACTTATTTAAAGGGCTCTGTTCAAGAATATGATAGGACAAATGTAAATTTTTCGGTAGAGCAATTTCGAAAAATTCGAAATTCTTTGATTGTTATGGCTATCTCCTTCTGCCAAAAATATACAGGACATTAAAAATAATAATCGAACATCTTGGGACAAGAATATCAAGCAATGTAAAGTTTCAATGTAGTAGTTTCGAAAAATTATACTATTCTTATTTTATTAGAGGACGATAGTTGACCTTATGAAGTAGATTTTTTTTGAGATAATCCGGGTGGCGGTCAATAAAGGTATCAAAATTGTAAAAAGAAAAATATTTATTGTTAACCAACGTTTTGCTCCTCTTTGCAGGGCTTCGTCAGGGCTAAATGAAAATAATTGTTATGTTTATAAAGTACTTATTATATTTGTATAATATATATTTCATACTGGAAGATTATTGATTGACCGTGTGTATAGATGAATGGAATATGGTCCGGGTGCGGTAAAAAAAAACTCAAATAGTAAATAATTAAACTATTTTATTGAGCCAACGTTTCGCCCCATGTTGCAGGGCTTCGTCAGGGCTAAAAAAGATACAAACAATATACTTACAAAAAAGAAAAAACAAAAAACAAAAGTGGAAAATAACAGGGGTATAAAATGAAAAGTAAAATATAATAAGAAAAATTAAAGGTTGTGAATAGTAAATGAAAAGGGTAATAGTAACAGATAGATAAGTGAAGAAAAATTAAAGAAAGTACAAATAAAGAGATGAAAAAAAAAAAAAAATACAAATCAAATGATGAGACAGAATGCATACCTGTTTTGACGGCAGTCAAAGACAGAGTGGCGGTTTGTTTTGGGAGGAGTGGGGATGGCAGTTATGCCACAATAACGAAAATAATTTGTAAAGTAAAAATAGTAAAAAAGATTTAAATTAGGTGAACAATAAATGGTAGTATACATTATAGGGGGAGAAGAGATATTAATAAAATATAAAAAAAAAATAAATAAATAAAAAAAAACAGGTAGGAAAAGAAAGGAAAAATAAAGTATAAAATAAAATGTTTTTTCTTTTTTCCTTTTTGTAACTATAGTGTTTGTATCTTTTTTAGCCCTGACGAAGCCCTGCATCGTGGGGCGAAACGTTGGATCAATAAAATAGTTTAATTATTTACTATTTGAGTTTTTATTTTGTTTTTTTTACCGCACCCGGACCATATTCCATTCATAATAACTTCATATTTGGATAAAGTTTTACTAATTCTATTTTAATTTGTATAAGTTAGGTGTAAAAGATAAAACAGATAGGTGAAGTAAAGATGGCATAGGTGAGGTATATGTGAAAAGGGGAATATTGAGAAAATTAGTAAAAATGAACCAATATCCTGAATGAGGAAAAGAAAGGAAGGGAGGGTCAGGTAGAAAATTTCCTCACTTCCCCAGTTAACCCTTAGAAAGGGGGTATATATTTTTTTAAATATATAGATAGGAAATTCTAAGGAGTATTCTTCTACAATTTATTAGTCTAGATCTCTATTTAGAACTTAATGACACCTGGATATATTTATTAGTAACTAGTTTCTAGTCCACCTGAATGTATACTTCCTTATATCATTAGGAGGGAAAAACAAATATGAAGTTATTGTATATTTATACAAATATAATAAGTAATTTTTTTTTCATTTACCCCTGACGAAGCCCTGCAAAGAGGAGCGAAACGTTGTTTAACAGTAAATAGCTCTCTTTTACTAATTTGATACCTTTATTGACCGCCACCCGGACTATATTCTTCAATTGTTATTTTAAATTATGAAAAAGGAGGTCAGGGGTGTGGTCAATAGAGAACAAAAATAGTTAACAATTATTCATTCGCCGACGTTTTGCTCTACTTTGTAGAGTTCCATCAAGACTAAGAAGATACTAAAACAACTAAAAATGGTTTGACATTGTAATAATTCTTTTTTTATATTCTATAATACATCCAAGTCCTCCATTGAGTACTCAAACAGCTACAGAATGGGAACAGATGTCTCGTCTTTCTTGCCAAGATGGATCCCTTTTCTACTTCTTTCTTTTGTGCTCTAATTAGATCATTGACAGGTGCGATGCTGAGGACAGATTCTCTCACTTTCGTACTCACAACAAAGGCTGTTTCACCAGTTCCATTTCGTTCATTCCGTCCATTGCAGAACGCGGTGTACCCGTCTGTAGCCAATGCGGGCAAAGCACTTCCGTGGCACTGTGCACTTCTTAGATAACTCTTACATCGATAGTGTACCTTTTTATTTTATTAACAGTACCAGATTTGTACAAGCTTTGATTTTTCCCAGTGGCTGGCTGTAGTCCTTTATACAGATCCGTCTCCATTTTAAGACAATGATTTACGAGGCTGGTTTTAGGTTCCATTATCGATGATTTTTTTCGAAGGCGTGGGATTAATTATGCGCCCAACTCCCATTAACTTTTTAGAACTTTCTTTTTCCAGTCAAGCGTTTTTCCTTAAATGAAACGTCTCTTGTAGACTGGTGGGCCTCATCATCCCACCTATGTCACTGAAGTAGATTTGTTCTTCATTGGGTTTGTGTTAAAGTATCAACTTCACAACCAAAACCTACACACAATACTTAATCCTTACAACATACGCTGATGACACATGTATACTTTCTGTAAACAACGACCCAACTAATGCATCACAAACACTACAGTGACACATAACATCTATTGAAGAATAGTGTAAAAACTGGAGAATCAAAATAAATCCTGACAAATCCCACCAGATCACCTTTACTCTCCGTCGTAAACCTCTGCCCTCCTGTCCGACAGTATCCTTTCTACATACACCACTAACGCCTGTTGAACAGTTTCGATACTTAGGACTCCTTCTTGACAAGAGACTTACTTGGAATCCACACACAAGACTGAAACGACAAGAAACTGCTCGTAGATTCCGATTGCTACAACACTTACTTGACAAACGCTCTAAACTTCCCATTCACTACAAAAAATTAGTATACACTACAATAATCAGACCAATTTGGACATATGGAATTGAGCTCTGGGGCTCCACCAAACCATCAAATTCTTCCCGCATCCAATCGTTACAATCCAAAATCCTACGTAAAATCCTTGATGCTCCTTATTACGTCACAAATAAACTCATTCATAAAGACCTTAACATCCCATTCGTTGCAGATTTGACCCAAACCAGATATGCGTCTTTTTATTCCAAACTCCTTAACCATCCTAACCCATTAATTCTTAATCTTTCATCCTTAAGAATCCCTGATAATCCTCCTAGGCGTCTGAAAAGAAGATGACCACGAGACCTTCTAGTTTAAATTAATGTTTGAAGTACCACCAATGGGTGGTTCCTTCCCAAGATTTTCAAGTGTATATGAAACATACTTCATATTTACCTATTGTATTATTTTGTACAGTTGTAAATTACAATAAATAAATAATTAAAAAAAAAAAACTTAATCCTTAATTTTCTATTAATATAATTTAGATATTAAATAAAATGTTAAGCAGCTATAAGAATAGCTTGTTTAACATGTATTATCTTCTTTGATTTTGAGGGCTTGGAAGGTAAAATATGAAAGATTCAAAATGATTATATTTTTTAATTCTTTATTTAAACAAAAGTCTATAACATTTCAGGCTTTATCGTTGTACAGCCCAACGCTTAAATATTTCTGACCACTCCAGAGAATCAAGACATTGTAGTTAATTCAGCCGTAAAACTAAACGATATCATCAATCCAATGATATAAATGTTTAATTTCACCTTAATCTTTTTTTGTCGTTTCTTGCTCGTTTAAAGTTGCACGAGCGTCCCATGTTAGTGGATGCTCGCTTCCTCGGAAAGTAAAGGAGCCGTTCTGCCCTAGGAAGGGCTGCATTATTAAAGGTCACTGGCGAATGTGACCCAGTAAACTAGGCTTAAATATTTATCTGCGGGAATAGCTCCATTGAAAACGGAGGAAATAGTTTTCCTCAGTAAGTGGAGTCTGCTTTTGTAATTAATTGTATTGTATTTATGGGCAGTCACAAATTACAACGTGAGTAATGCGCGCAAGTTGTCAATCATACAAAGGTTGAACATAATAATCATATTACATCCTCAATATAATACTAACATAAGCACTCTATTAATTTAATACAAAAACTTCTTTTTTTGCTGCTATCTTAATTTTTTCCCTACGTTTCAGCGCTCAGGATATTATAGAACTTAAATTATTCTCCATTTTTACTTACATTTTACCCATCCACAATGACACTATATTTTTTACTACCATAACTTAAAATTGATGTAACCAAGTTTAAAATTTTTCTATTACTGGATTGATAAAAACATTTTTCAAAATAATTATAATTTCTATTATGAAAATATTACATAATGAAGATAATACTTACGAAATGAAAATTTTAGAAGTAATATGTATTTCTTAACATATTTATTATATAGCAAATTTAAGGTGAATTCAAAAATTAAACCACTCTATTATTCAGAAGTAATAAGTAAAATTGTGAGGGGGCTATGTAACATTTTTTGATTTTTGGAATCTTTAGTGTGGATGAAGGGGGTAGGTGCCTATCTAGTTAGTGTGAGGTACTCTAACCTCAAAATCAAATTAACTGAGATATCTTGATGTAGAAAGGGAGGCTATGTACTCTTCAAAACATAAACTCCAACAAAAAAATTTGAACTTTCTTAAAATTTACTATTTATGACATAACCTCTTCAATTAATTGTGATTTGGAAATTGTGAATAGATATTTCTTACGTGTTAAATAATTCAATGTAATATAATTAAGGAAGAATTTAATAAATTAAAAATATTTTAAAATAAGATAAATATTTTTGTCCAATTTATAATATATATAAATTAAATAAAGCTTTATAGTTTTCCTCCTACTATTTATGTATGCATTCTTAGTTTTATTTTTTTAAAAATACAAAATTAAACAAAGAAATTACTTCTCTCCTATTGTCCTAAAATTGTACATATTGTCGTAAAAATCTGTATTTACTTTATTTAAAATATAGCATATTCATATGATCATTCTAGTATATTTCATCAAAATTAAAATAATTGTTTTACGTTTAGTAATAACTAACGGGAGCGCGGTGGCACAGTGGTAAGGCACTATGCTACTAACTCAAAGGACCTGGGTTTAAATCGTGTTATGGCAGACCATTATTTATGTTACACCGTTGACGTGAGTAAATCCTGTGGGTTCTGGAGCCTGTAGGACCTCCCAGCCTCCTTATGGCTTTATCTAGAAAAAATCACCTCCTTGTAAAACCGTTGTTCTAAAAACAGTGCTTCTTTACAAAGTACTGAACCAATGACCCTTCATGGGTTGAAGTGTTCACATTATTATATTATGTTAGATTATTAATAATCTATATTTAGCGGTGTAGATTTAATTTTTTGCGTCTTCAACTTTTAAATAAAGATGAAACTCTCATTTCTTTCTAGAATCATTTAATTTTATATTAATTATAAATTTGGATAATTTTTTGGCTCTGTACAATTTTTCTTGTTAATTTTTAAGTATAAAATTAAATTAATGCTTCCTTCTACAGACATCTTGAACGAATTCTCTAGTTCAGAAAAAATTATTTTGGCATCCTTAAGTTAAGATAATTTTTTACGATTCGGTTAGAGAATTATCTGATTTTATATATATATA
>NW_027115045.1:461197-477468 GCF_000696795.3 Halyomorpha halys
AAGTGGATGTAAAACATTGGAAAAAAAAAAAGAATTGAGAACTATACAAATTAAATATATAACTGTCCATTAGCAAGAAATCATGAAGCAAACTAAAATAAGTTATGTAATCTTCGGGCATAGTTGGAAAATGAAGTGGTTTTATGATGAGCCTTTGAGAACTTATAAAATGAGGTATAATCGTTGGTCTTGTAAATCAAATTTTAAAAAATATGTAGAAGATAAGGAAAACATTAAAAAAAGAATAAAGGATAGAAAACTAAAACATAAAATAATAGAAAAACATTAGTATACAAAAGAAAAGAGAAAAATACGAGCTTAAATATAAATCACTACAAACAATAAGAGAAAACTTGGCGTAAATTTAAAATATAGAAATATAATTAAATAACACTGTTTAAAAATAAACAAACTAAAAACACAATCCATAGATATTTATTTTGATATAAATTAGGGAACATAGGAAATTAACTGTCAATAAATTATTTATAAATAACATATTGCATAATTAAAAACTGGAGAATATATAAAACAACTGAACTATCTTGAAGATTGGAATATTGAACTATATTATTAAATATTAATTACTAAAGAATAAAAAAAATAATGAAAAGCTTCTAGGTAAATAAAAAAAGTGATTCAATGATCCATTGGTTCAATAGTTTCCTTAATTTATGGAGATTCATAAATTTAATTAATTTTGATCACCTGGCTATATGTTCCGTCGCCTTTTCATACATTTTACATAAATGTAAAAAAGTATATCGAATTCCGTAAGATATTGAGTTGAAAATTTTAATTTTTTTATAAGTAATTAAAAATTAATAAATAAAACAAATAATATATACTAATTAATGTATAATTACTCCTAATATTATGTTAATCATATAAATAAATATATGCTGGACTATTTCGCATGATGAATCGCTTGTAGCATTGATAAAGGTGGTACGAGCCGTGACACAGAAGTACAATGGATCCTGCCAGAGCTACGCAAGACAATACGGCACCTCTTTCCTTGTTGTGTTATTCTTTTTTTTTCCTGTCTCCGAGCTCGGCCTAACAAAGGCATTGTCCGGGTCGTTCATTTCTCCATAGACAAAGCTGCGGTGACGAGCGGCAGTCTTCAGAGGCGATAATTAGTAACTTTATTGGAGCCCCTGCCTTGTATAGCTAGGGCATCCAAGTCCCACTTAGGGCACATAGCGCTCTGGGGAAATCAACTTAATGACTGCATATCAAGTCTTAATGTTGGGGATGACACGTTTCTACTGTCGAAGTATCATATCGTTCATACTACAATTTCAACTACCATTTTCAACACTGTCCTGAAATGGAAACACTTGTGGAATTATAAAATAGTATAAGACGGTGTTTCAGAAGGACTGTATGAGATAGAAAGCTATCATCAAATCTAAATACTTACAAATATGAAGGAGATGGTCATAGTTGTGGTAAAAAAAAAAAAAAAATAGTTAACAACTATTTATTTTCCGACGTTTCGCCCACTTTAGAGCTTTATTGGGGCTAAAAAGATAAAAAAACAACTAAGGACATTTTTATATAGTAAGATAATAAGAAACAAAAAGGTAAATTAAGATAGGGTTAATATTATATAAAAATAAGTAAAAAGAAAATTATATACAAATAAAAAGAAGGAAGAAATAAAATAAACAATGATGAGAATAAAAAAATTACGTGTTACTATAAGGTAAAAATGTACTGGGGACGGAATAAAACGCAAAAACAGAAAACATAAAGAAGTAAAAATAAATAAATGTCGTGAAATAATAAAGTAAAATAAAATTAGTAATGATAATAATAAATCATTAAAGAACAGATCAGGACCTGTTCAAGCTTTACAGACTTTTACAATAAATTCGGAAGTGTGCAAGAGTGGGGAGGTGGTGGTTGCCTTTAACGGTTGTATTTCTTTTTCAAATAGATCGCGCATATAGGAAAGAGGTATAAAAATATGACGAAAAATGAAAACTAATACATGAGAGAGATAAGAAAAATATGATAATAATAATAACTATAAAAATTTTCTAATTTATAAAAGACAATTGGAGTTCTGACAGTGGTCAGATTCTCCACTCAAGTTGAGTGTTTGTGGCTTTAGCGCACTTGCTCAGCCTCCACTGGCTCATTACCAGTGATGCGGCGAGAGGGATGCGCCGGGATATTTTGAGCTCTGCTCTACCCCTTACTCGTGGGGGATAGAGCGGGCTCAGGAATCCTCAGGTCGATTGTGTAAATATTGTATATATTATTTTATCATTATGTTATTTTATTTATTTATTTTTCATACAGATAGTTTGATTATGTTCATCTTGTCTATTCTTTTGTTTGTAAATATTTTAAGAGAGTTTTTTTTTTTAATTTATTTTATTTTATTTATTTATTTTTCATACAGATAGTTTGATTATGTTCATCTTGTCTATTCTTTTGTTTGTAAATATTTTAAGAGAGTTTTTTTTTTTAATTTATTTTATTTTATTTATTTATTTTAGTATGTATGAGATCATTCATCACTATTACCTATTGCCCACAACTGTGTGGCAGATTGTAATATCTATCAATCAAGTAATTAAAAAAAAAAGTTTATAAAAAACTAAATACAACTTAAGTATCGGTGAAAGTAAAACTTAAAAAAAAAGAGAAGGGATGAGATTTGACAACCTTGAACTGCTGTAAAATACTGGCTTTATTTTATTTTATTTTTTTTTTTCCGATCCCTCTAAAACAGTAATAAACAGTGAATTAGTGAATGGTTTACTGTGAAAAAAGGAATAAATCGTGTTGGGTATTACCTTTTACTACCTTTGGTATTTTAAGGTTGCCTGTAATGTTTATTTGTTACTTGTGAAATATCCATTCTAAATGTTACAATTTTTAAAATCCGAAAGTGAGGGGCCTCCTCGTGTTCATTGGCTTTATTGGGTTTCTTCGATCAGCTGATCCCCAAAGTCAGCTGAAATCGAAATAAGAGCTGACTCAGGCCGTAATTATTAATCTTACATCATAATTCCAACATATTAACCAAAATATAGAAACAGAATTTTATGAAACTGCTCTGAAAAATATTCACTTACGATAGGCGGATTCTTGTGGGAAATTCGATAACTAAAACGATTGTTTTCTATGTTTGATTTTACATACAGCTTAAATTAAAATCGTTGAAACCGAAGGAAAAATACGGCTTCGGGAAACATAGGATAAATGCTCCGCCATGAATATGTTTTATGATTTGATATCAGAATCCGTAAAATAAAATTTCCGCATTAATTAAATTACATATACAGTTGCAATGGAGTAGAAAATTAACAATAACCTTATGAGATAGGCCAACTGCCATTCTTATGATCCAGCAAGATTAGTGGAAGTGACCATGTATAGATGAACAACCTGTATAGATAGCTATAAAGAATAATTGTTTTTTTTTTTTTTTAGAATTAATTAGTGATACGGAAAGTGTATCAACGAAAAGCCATTTCACTGAGTTACTTAGAAATTTAAAAAAAAAAAATTAATTTATTATTACTTTCTTCCTCAAACAAATATACCTCATCTTTTTATAGTCATCAAACTTTACAGAACTGTGAACCATGTTAAATTTATTCTAATGAGTTTTGTATATTATTATTTTATTTTTATACCAAATCGGCCTGGTGGGCCTTACATGGTTGATATAACTTATATTGTATATATTTTTTTAACAGTTGATTATGAGGGGGTATAGACATACAAATGACACCCCTAACTATATACAATGTTCTTATTAAAAGAAAAAACATAATAATAAAATAAATAGATAAGAACAATGCTTCTTAATAAAAGAGGAAAGTAAAATTTATAACAAAAAATAATGATATTGGTACACTTAAATAAAACAAACAATTGTCTTCTAATAGTAAAAAGAAAAAAGTTAATTTGAAAAAGGAAAGAGAGAAGAAAAGAGAGAGGAAAAAAAATGAATGAATAAAATGAATAATAATAATATGTAAATAGAGGTAGTATGACTATGAATTAATTTTATATTTATTAAAATTTTTTAAAAGAATGTCCTGCAGCAGTCTGGGCTTCAGTATTCGGGTTGAGGTTGGGTTTCCCAGGTTGTAGGTCACTGCTCCTTTAACTGTCGGCAACTGGGAGTGTAACTTCATGAACCGTTTTTTTGATATAATCCTCTATTGACTCCACTTGTAATTCGCGATGAAATTGGCTATTTCTTATGAACCAAGGAGCATTAACTGCGATTCTTAGGACTTAATTTTGAAAAGATTGTAGTTTTTCCTTTGCGTGAAGGATGCCGCTCCCCAGACTTCACAACCATACATCAGCAGTGGCCTGAGGTTTGTTTTAAATATAAGAACAGTTGTTTCTGGTTTTAGTTTGGAATATCTGTTTAGGATAGGATATAGCATTGCTAACCTTGCATAAGTTTGAGTTAGTTAATGAGTTTTGTAAAAAGGGGTTGCTTATTGGAGTGTGTGTTAGTGAGTAACACATTTTTTTCCCATTTCTAGTTGCATATATCACGTTATTGATCCGAATCTGCAATAATGATAGGAAATTAATAATATTTAAAATTGAAATAAGTAAATTACTAGCGAGGCCACCGACAATGTACATTAATAAGAAGTAGAAGATTGGAACCATAGCCGGAACCTTGATAGTTGTGATACTGGAATGATATCCTCCCTAAATATATCTTTAGTGTGTTATGTGAAGCGGAAGAACACGAAACTGCTTTGGAAGACGGCAGGTGGCTCTGAGGACGGGTTCCTCTTGCGCTGAGGTGGAAAGGCATTGGACCATGATAAGATCCTCAAAGGGAACGAATACCCCTCAAACCATGCTTCTTTATTTCTTTTTTATCCTTTTGAAGATGGTTCAAATATCAGCCGTAATATCCTGCAGGCCCCTTGTGTATTTCATGAACGAGATTCATAAAATAATTGTGTTAGTAATGTAAGCATTTGAAAGTTTGTGAAATATCTATTTAAAAAAAAAAAAATTTAAATATCAATTTTCAACTACGTAAACAGTAAGTTATCAATAATAACAATTTAACAAAAAAATGTCCATATTTAGTGCGGTATAGTATTTATAACAAGGTGTAAACAACAATAAAGTCTCGTTCACAAAGGGACAGTGCTCAGCGATTACAGCTTAACACCTACTATCATGGTATAGTGTAATGGCACATATAAGTAGAAGTAGTTATACTGTCACGACCTCATTTACTGCTGTGGCAGTTCTGTCGCTATAGGTTTGGTCTGATAGTTATTAGTACATGTAATGGTAACGAAGCTGCTATTACGTTGACTGCCAGTTTTGTTTTTCGACTAATGACGTTGGGGTTACTCACTCGTACTTAATCGTGTTTACCAAGAGGTTTCACAACCCTACTCTCCTTATAAGTAAATACCGGTAAGCTGTATAGATTAGGCCACGCCCCTTGAAGGCAAAATTACGTTGAAGTTGAACTGAGATTTAGCGCATTAATGTAATTATCCGTAAAATAGTTTATGCATCACATTTATTCCCAAATCTGAAGAGAATAGAAGTTGTAGTAAGTGCTATATACAATTATTTGGTAAATTTATATAATGAAAATCAATTAAGACTTTCTCTAAAAATTCGTGCTCTCTCTGTTCTCTTCAGACTCATTTCAATGTGTATATTAAGGATTCTAAAATACATTTTCAGCTTTAAAAAGTAATGAATAAATCTTTAATTGAATTAACTTGGTAAGTTTTTCAAGTAATGTTTTTTAGAAACAATTAATAAAAAAATTAATTTCATTTAAGAAAAACATTAAAGTATGAAGTTTTATACGAATAAATTATTATTTCTATATAATGGAGAAAGTTATTAATTTTTTAAAAAAAAGTAAAAACATTAAACATTGTCTTTGAATATTTTATATTCTTTACAAATATATTACGAATATTATTTACAACTAAAAATTGACTTTGAATTGATAGTAATTCAAAAAACTGATATTAACAAAAAAATACGATCAGTCTTTGAGTAACTCTCAAATTGCTTTTCTATCTTCCTGTCCCATCATTTCTGTTGTACGGAGTGCGGTACCAACTCTCAACTGTCAAATATTACGTAACGGACGCCACGCCTACTAAAGGAATATACCTCACCTTCTGGCGTCACTGGTCTTGGGAGCGTTCCCTTCAATTAAACTCGTTTCCCAAATGTATTCTGATGAACGTAGTCACAAAGGAAAGTCACTCTGTGAAAATGTTTTGAGTGAGTTTGTTGAAAGTTGAAAACGTAACAATTCCTTTCTTTTTAAGGCTTGGATAGTTTTTTTTTGCCGCATACAGAATATCGACATTTTACAACAGCGAAGTTAAAAGTAAACAAATAGAAATGCTTAGAAGGAGAAAATTGTTTGTTGATTCGAATAATCACAATGTTTGTTTATTCCTTTTGAAGTCGTGCAGTTCATTGAAGTGAATGGGTTCTTGAATTAATGACTTGAACTGAATTCGGTATTTATGCATGATTGCCTGTTGTCCTTTTCATGTTTTATTTCTCTTTTTTTATATTATTTATTTCATTAATTATTAATTAATAAATAATTGATTCTACTCTGGAAACGGCGTTTATACATCAATAAAACTAACAGCATTTAATATGAAGTATAAAATGTTACAATTATTAATAAAATGATGAAATAATTATAAATTTATAAAAACAGTTTTCCTCATTTATTTTAGGTGAATGCATAAATATTTATGCATATGCAAGCAATCAGAAGTTTATACACTATTTTTTTATATATAATTTTATTCTCATCTCTCATATTTTTTATACATACTTGATGTAAACTATGTATCTTAAATTACATACCTATAAATCTTTCTTTTCTTTTGTTTCAGGTAAGTTGATTTGTTGGTCATAACTTTCTGTGTATTTGGAAAAACCTCAACAGTTCATGTAAGTTATTTATCTCTAATGAAATAGAGTAAAAACAGATGACGTTACTAGTAAATAAATACACAATTACAATTATGTATTATACACATGATAAGTACAAAATGTACATATTTTTTTTTTCGGTTGGCTCTAGCGGCTGTGTAGATCTTTAGCCGCCTGAACCGCCATGCAGCTCTTTCCCATCATAGTTGTGTAGAGGCGTCCTGATAGATTGCTTCGAGCCACATGCCCCGCCCATCTTAACCTCCTTGCCTTCATATGGGATATTGACTGACCAGTCTCTGTAAGCAGTTCACTATTGGATATTCTCCTCCTTTTAGGCTCTGATCCCAGATCACGCCTGTAATTGTAAGGACTTCCCATTTAAATATTTTGATTCTGCTTTTTGCATAAGTCAGAGCTGGCTTTATCATGGGATTATACACTTTATACACAGATTTTTATAGATTTGTCGGGATTTCAGTATTCTTGACACAGAGAATAAGGCTCTATTCGTGCAAGTTATATTCGTGTTTCTTTCTCTATTCTCTTCAGACTCATTATTAAGGATCCAAAAATATATTTTCTGTTCCAAAACCGGAGTGAATACGAAATTGAATTAACTTGGTCAATTTTTCAGTTAATGTTTTCTAGAAACATTTAATTAAAAATTAATATCTGTTAAGAAAAACATTATGATATAAAGTTTGATTTAAATAGATAATTGATTGTGATATAGTGAAGAAAGTTGTTTATTAAAAAAAAGAAGTAAAAACCGTATACATCATTTTTTAGTTAGAATATTTAATTTTTACAACGAAAAAGTCACTGAGAATTTAATAGTAATTAAAAAATAAAATAACATCTAACATCTACAATAAAATGTGTGCACGCCTTGAGTAATTCTTTTTATTTATTATGTAATCGCTCTACCTTGCTATTTACGGCATGTGAGTTGCGGCTGCAACTCTCTACTGTCAACTGTCAAATATGGCGTTGTGGATGCCACACCTACGAAAGAAACAGACTCCGCCTTTTGGCGTCTCTCACCATTGTAGCGTACTCCCTCCATTATACTCCTTCCTCTAAGCTGTTAACTAACTTTTATTCGGAAACTCATTTATTTAATCTCAACGTCTCTGGGCGATCACCTTTAGATTGACTGCAATTCACATTACATTTATTTTTATTTAATATATAAATCGTGTTTACCGATGAACTTAATTATATATGCTTTAAATTGTTTTCTTCTTCCTCTATTATAATATTCATATTACAATCTGTCTTTACTTTATACAACATTTGGTATCTATTGGTAAACCAATAGTGTCGGATAAGTATTTATAACATTCATTCAAAATTAATTATTCATGAGATCCCTTATGTAACTCCGCTGTCTCACAACTGTAAAGGATTTTTTTTTTGGCCAAGACTCCTATTGGTGTCCTATACTACCTAATCTAGTTTGAGTTTTTTAATTTTGTGGGACCAATGAAAAAAGTCACTACACGCTCCAGGCGGGATTTGAACCGGCACCGCCTCTAGACATCAAATTGGTAAGACTGTGTCATAACCACTGAGCTACGAGTGGCCCAACTCTAAAGGTTTGACCTGATATTCTATCTTATATACCTCCTTGTTTTATTTTTTTATACTTCTACTCCAGTGGTGGAAGGAGGAAAATGGCCGGACACCTACATTAACACATGTATAGTCTACAAAGTATATTTTGTAATATCGAGGGCCTACTTCATGTTAGTGCTAATTACATTTTCAATAACTAAAAATAATAAAAATTCAATTAAATGATCTCTCTTTTAGACAAAAAAATATTTCAATAAATTTTCATGAAAGAGAGAACCTTTAATTGTCTCTTTCCTAAAGTTAGTGGAAATTTATTGAACACTACAGTGAACTTTGCCATCGGTTCTGGAAACATATAATTATATCAAAGTATTTGGATTTCATGAAAATCATCATTAAATTATTTCGCGGAATTCCGGTTCCGCGAAAAGATAATCAGTTCTCTATTACTTTCAAATATGGTTCACCGGTTGTTATTTAGGTAATAATTATCACTTAATAATAAATGCACAAATTGTTCGTATCTTTGATTAAATAAACTAGTTTCTGAATAAAAGATACTTAACAGAGAAGATATTTTCACTACGCCCAACTAGATATTCTAAAAATCTTCCAATTGTAAAACCTTAATTTTAGGATTATTTTTTATGTTTGTAATATTAGTATTTCTATAGCCCCTAACAAATCAAATTGGAGATTACACCAAAGCTAATTCATTAATAAAACGGGACTACAATGGCAACCGGAGTGAAATATTGCGAGAGATGGCCTCGGGCCAAAGCAGCCCCGACCCAACTGACACTGCCCTAATTAAGGTCAGGTTAATTGGCCAGTCAGCGTTAGTTATATTGCATAGTTCACTACCCTCTCTATTGCGTAGTCTACTACATGTTATCCATGTCTCTGTTAATTAGAGTATTGTAAAATTTTCCAATATATTTACTTTATCATGTTTTATTGCTATGCTAATCCTTCTAGCTTTGTATAGGTTAAGGTAGCCCCCCCCCCAAAAAAAAGGTGATCCCAAAAACGAAAAAAAGTCGAATTACAATTCCTTACCGATTTCTTCATATTCACAATGCTTAGCAACTTCAGAAAAATCCGTTCTATGCGCGTGGGCTAGCTTAAGTGGTTATAATACAAAAACCCAGTATAGATATTTACAGATATTTCACCTTATTTTCGATTACTTAATTGAATTGCGTATGATTACTATTCAGAATTGATTAGTGCTAAATACAGTTAGTGGAATAAAAAATGACTGACTGTTTTGAAATGTCAAATAAAATAAATTTTTCTTTATTGTATGTTTATTGTTTAGTTAGTACTTTTATAGTTTGTTTTAATTTTTATTTATTGTATTTTTCTGTATATTGTGTTTCTTAATCACTTACATTTATTGTATACCATTATTTTAATTTATTTTTTATTTGTTTTTCTATACATGTATTTTTTTTTTATTTTATAAATTTGTAAATATTTCTCCCCCCCCTCTATTATATATATTATCATTTATTGTTTACCTAATTTTAATATTTTTTTCATTGTTTACTTTAAAATTATTTTCGTTATTATATGACGTACTTAACTGCCATCCCCACTTCTCCCAATACGAACGGTTCACTTTGACTTAGACTTCCGTCAAAACAGGTATGAATTCTGTCCCATTAATTTTATTTGATTTTATTCTTATCCCTTTTCATCTCTCAATTTGTACATTCTTCAATACTTATTCTCTTTATCTGTTACTTTAACCGTTTTCATTTATTGTTTATAACCTTTAATTTTTCTTATTAAATTTTAGGTACATTGTATTCCCCCGTTATTTTCCACAATTTTTTTTTTTTTGTAACTATGTCGTGTTTGTATCTTTTTTAGCCCCAACGAAGCTCTACAACGCAAAATAAAAGAGTAGACCAATTTACTATTTGAGTTTTAATTGACCGCACACGGACCAAATTCCATTTATTGATACACACGGTCAATCACTATTCTTCCCATATATATCCAAAATAAATTTTTCATTAAATTAAATTAAAACATAAATTAAAAATAATGAAAAAAAAATCTCACTCCCGTTGATATCGGCAAAGATACAACAAACAATTTTGCACAAAAATGTGCACTCGAAATTGCACGGCGCACCACTACTACACTATATTTACCCAACAGCCCTGAAATCACTACAACAATACCAAAACAGCACACTACAGAAGATATGTCGAGGGACATCTCTTGAAAGACGTAACATGGCACACATTCATAACGAACTACAGTTAGAAACTGTACAACAGCACATCACACGGAGACACATTAAATTCTTCGACAGTCTCCCTGCTTCCTTCAATCCAGTATTCCAGTCTATCACCCCATCCCCCCTTCCTGCGAGGTGGCAGGGCAGGAAAGGTCCCAAAAACCCTATTAACATCACCTCATAGCTCCATCTACTGATGCACCCCAACCCCCTCCCCCACACTTCTTTTGATTTCAGACTGTTTCTCTTATCATTTCACTATTATCTATTGTCTTTATTATTTGTATTTTTATTTTTATTTATCTTTATTTTTATTTATATATTATATGCGATATAACACGAGGAGGCCCCTCACCTCCGGACTCAAATAGTTGCTGAACGGATAGCTCGTATGTAAAATTAAATATAACAGGTAACCTTTAAATACCAAAGGTAGTAAAAGGTAAGACACAACACGAATTACTTTTTCTTTCTACACAGTAATGCACTACTAACTCACATTTTATTTCTGTTTTAGAGGGTTCGGAAAAAAAAAAAAAAACTCGAAATTGTATGAAACGTCGTCCATATATTTTTGAATTGATTTTTACGAAAAATATACAATATCATGTTTCAAAATTAATTTTAATAATAGTGCATATATTATAAAACTTAAAAACTGTTCATCCACACACAAGACTGAAACGTCAAGAAACTGCTCGTAGATTCCAATTGCTACAACACTTACTTGGTAAACGCTCCAAACTTCCCTCTCACTACAAAAATTAAATATGGAATTGAGCTCTGGCGCTCCACCAAACCATCGAATTCCTCCCGCATACAATCCTTACAATCCAAAATCCTTAATGCTCCTTATTACGTTACAAATAAACTCATTCACAAAGACCTTAATATCCCATTCGCTGCAGATTTGGCCCAAAACAGAAATGCGTCTTTTCATTCCAAACTCCTTACCCATCCTAACCCATTAATTTTTAATCTTTCATCCTTAACAATCCCTGATAATCCTCCGAGGCGTCTGAAAAGAATATGGCCACGGGACCTTCTAATTTAAATTAATGTTGATAGGAATATGGTCCGGGTGCATAAAAAACAAAATCTTTTTTGTTTTGACTGCCGTCAAAATAGCCCTGACGAAGCCCTGCAACGTGGGGCGAAACGTTGGCTCAATAAAATAGTATATTCTACTATTTGAGTTTTTTTGACCGCACCCGGACCATATTCCTTTCATCTTTACACACGGTCAATCAATATCTTCCAGAATTTAAATTAATGTTTGTAGTACCACTAATGGGTGGTTTCTTACCAAGATTATCAAGTGTATATGAAATATACAACATATTTACTTATTGTATTATTTTGTAAAGTTGTAAATTACATTAAATAAATAAATAAAAAAAAAACTATTCTTGCTTAAAGTTTGATTATTTTATTTCAAAATAGGAGAGGTTTTTAGTTTATCGCTAAACTCTAAATGAAGGGCTCTTGACACTGTTAACGTAAAGACAGAAGTGAACTAGAGAACAAATGCTCTGTGTCTATAGATGTAAGGATTGTGCTAGAGAAATTCCGCTGATAAGAAGGGTGTGCTTTATCACATGGAAGAGGGATCGGGGATTTTCAGGACTGAAAATATTTACTTTCATTGTAAGCTCCCCCCCTAATCTTGAATAAACCTGATTCCCTGAAGTAGGGCTACGTTGCTTGGCATAACTTATTTCAGGGGGGGTCGTACCTATGGATGTCTTCATCTATGAGGGGCATCGCTTCGCCTTAATCTTGCCCCCCCCCTTCCTGGGGTGTTTTATGGAAAATGTCATTAGGAAAGTATCGTTCGTATGGAGATATTGATCAACTTTTTTTTTTTTTTAATATTTATTTATTGCTATTTACATCTGTACATTATAATACATTTAGTAAATCTGATCTAAGTTAAATTGGAGTGTTACAGGCGTGTAGAGAAACTACCCATTGGTAGCACTGTAATAACATTTTACATTAGCTGGTCTCGTGGCCATCTTCTTTTCAGGCGCCTCGGAGGATTGTCAGGAATGGAAGAGGATGCAACATTAGAAACTAGTGGGTTTGAGTGGTTAGAGAGTTTATAATGGAAGGAGTGATATCTGGTTCAGGCTAGATCAGTTACATATGGAACATTAAGGTCTTTATGTATGATTTTATTTGTGACAAAGTAAGGAGCATTGAGGATTTTACGAAGGATTTTGGATTGTAAGGATTGAATACGAGAGGAATTCGAAGGTTTAGTGGAGCCCCAAAGTTCAACTCCATATGTCCAGATTGGCCTTATTACAGTCATGTAGATCAGTCTTTTGTAATGTGTTGGAAGTTTAGACCGTTTGTCTAGTAAGTGCCGTAATAGTCGAAATCGACGTGCAGTTTCCTGTCTTTTCAGTCTGGTGTGAGGATTCCAGGTTAAGCGTTTGTCCAGATGTAGTCCAAGGTTCTGTTCGACAGGGGTAAGAGTAACATCATTAAATGAAACTGTAGGACAGTCAGTAGATTCTTAAACCTACGATAAAACGGTGTATAGGTGATTTGATGGGATTTGTTGGAATTTATCTTAATCTTCCTTTATCAACTTAAAACAAAGAAAAAATAACATGGATAATAGGGAAATAAGTGACGATTTTCTTTGGATTAAAAAACAATAAGGTCATTTGGAATGTTTTCAAACTTAGTTTAAAAAATATTTTTTTAAAAAAGTAAATAAATGTTATTTAATGTTAAATGCCCATCATTTGAATGAAAACATTTTAATTGACATAATTTTAACGGTAGTATATGTTTTTTAAGGATAAATGTTATGTATAATAATATTTAAAAAAAATGAAAATATTAATAACCATAATAAGAACCACTTCCAAGAGTATGTATTTAAATATATGATTTGATTAATGTAACTGAGGTCAAGAGGAAGAAGTTTAAAAATATTCAATAGAAACGGCCGAAACGTGGCAGAAATGTAGAGTATAATAAATAATAGCATAATAAAACTTTACCTTATTTAGGTTTTTTTCCCAATCATTTTGATTAATTGATTGATCTAAAAAATAAAATAAAATAAAAGTTTTTGAGAAAAAATTGGTAATAAGACGGTACTCCCAAGTGGATTTTATATGTCTATATTATTCTCTAATTTCATTTACTTTGATATTTTGCAATTTTTTAAAATTTATTACAAACTTTTATCAACTATCTTACCTTCATAAGTTTAGGACAGTGTCATAATAAAAAATTAATTGTTAAGAAATTTACTCATTTTTAAATTATATCGTGTCTGTAACTACTTTATTGGCCATGAAAGAGATATAAAAATTTCTTTTTGATAGCAAATTTTATTTTTTGTGTTATGGTCTCTATATTGATCTCGATTTTACATATCTTTTTAGTTGATTTTATGAATTCCTAAATTTTTTCTAATACCTAAGTAGAATATTAGAGTGTAAATGTGACTAGAGACTATATTATTTTATCATTATGTTATTTTATTTATTTTATTTTCATACAGATAGTTTGATAATGTTCATTTTGTTTATTCTTTTGTTTGTATATATTTTAAGAGAGCTTTATTTATTTATTTATTTTTTTAATTATTTTTTTTATTCATTTTATTTTATTCTAGTATGTATGAGATCCTTCATCACTATTACCTATTGCCCACAACTGTGTGGCAGATTGTAATATCTATCAATACATAAAAAGTATTAAAAAAAAACAAAAAAAAACCCTAAATATATTAGAATTTAATTTCATCATGTATTGGATGTCTTGGATTTTCTCTGGGGACCTTAAATTATTGCTAGTAAAAATCTTCTAAATTGAATAAAATTCAATTATACTTAATAAAGAAATATTCATTTTTAAAAAGCATGAATTGTATATTTTCACTAAAGAAAAAAGTATGCTTCTCAATCAAACAATCGATTTTCCCCCAAAATATAGAAAAATCACTGGCTATGTATTTGCTTGTGTAAATGCTCTTGTGTTTCTTGTGTAATTGTTAAATGTTATAATGTTGTTTATTTTTTAATTGAGAGTGATATTTAAATTGTTTTGTTGTTAAATATGAAAACCTGTCCTACCAGACTGGGTTATTTTGGTTTTTGAATTATTGATGATCTTGCTGCCAAAATTAAATTTCATTTCTCTCCCGAACTATTTTAATAAGGTCAAGTGGTTTCTGTTAGTATGTTATACTTAATGTTAGTTTTAAGATAATAAGAATTTAGCTCTCCTATGAAAAATATTTTTGTCTATGGACATGTGAACTTAAATATCTCCGAATTGTGGATAAGATTTTTTTGCTCATTATGACAAAAAAGTTAAAGGTAAGCTGCTCAATCTGCAATTTTCTAATAATAAAAATTTAATCTCATGAAAGAATTATTTCGAAAGAGATAACTGGTCATACCAACTAGGCATCTTTTCTGTAAATGGATTAAGATATCGATTTCAAAAATATACATTTTATATTCGATTTCAGACACTTCCACTATAGTACAAGAGCCCAAGAGGAGAAAAAAGCCAGTTGAGTGATTACTTTAATGAAAACTATGTATATTTTTTCGAAAATCCAACATTTTATACGAACAACTAGAAATTAACATTTTGTGAGTTTATTTTGTCAAATATCATAAAAACTCCTACGAAGATAAACATCTTTCAATATATTTTTAAGAAATTTTGCTTTTTAAAAAGCTATATCTCGAGATCCATTGGACATAACTAGCTCTTTTAGGGCTTATATTTCAGCAAATTTACTCTTCTTTAAATAATGTTCTCTTAGATTTTCTGGTGTTGTTGGTAGTTTTTAAGATATAGAGCTCCGAATGAAAAATTAATGTTTTTTTAAGGTTTTGAAACAGCCGCCATATTTTATTCCCCCTACCTATACTTGGCAGACTCATTAATTTTGACTAGTAATTATACATAGTTTTCATTAAAGTAATCAAAAATTAGGGTGAGATAACTGCCTTTTTTCTTCCCGGCTCTTGTACTACTATACGTGATATCTAATATTCGAATTTTGTACATATCGTTTTAATTTAAAAAAAAAAATGAAATATTATAAATAATAACGTGTTGTGATGTAATATATTTAATATTAAAAATGGATGGGATCACTATTTTAGATAATTTTTATTTGTATATAATTATGAAAAGAAAAATATATAAATAGTTACAAAATAATAATAATAGATGTATAAAAGTTATCTAAAGTATTTTTACCTATGTGAATGGAGAAACATATTTTTGTCCAACGTTTTCGTTATCAGATCATTTCTTGAAGGGGTTTATTTCTTGATAAATTCAATATAGATGTTGACCCCAAACGTAATGTATCAATTCGATTCAGTCCTATATATGTTTCTGTTGACCTGTTGAAGGTTATAGGTAGGAAAAATATGCTTGTTGTTTGCTGGTATTTCCAATAAGAGTAATTTTTTTTATTTTTCTTTAATAATTT
>NW_027115045.1:478145-482482 GCF_000696795.3 Halyomorpha halys
TCCAGTCCGAATATTTTAAGTAATATTTTATGTTCAAAAACTTTAAAGTTCTGTTCCTCCCAACAAATGTTTCTTTACTCACTTTAAATTAATTAATTACGAATATATTGTTTTGTTTTTTACTCGAGCTCAATTTGTTTATTTCAAAAATTCTGGCACTATTAGAAGTACCAGTTTCCTCTAATTCTGAAGTTAACAATAATGTGTAAATTTGAAAGGTTTGAAAGCAACGAAAGTCGTACAAACATAAACAGTTATAAATTTATTTTCTGATTCATCAAAATGGACCTAGTAGAATCCGATCAGTACAGTTCAGCATATTTTTTTTTTAATCATTTATTTTTTGTTATTTACAACTGTATAACATATATACAACAAGTAAATTTTCTGTAGGTGAGATAGTGGCATGATACAAACATGTGGAGAATCTACCCATGATGGTCATGATGGATGATTTGATTTGTGACAAAGTAAGGAGCGTTAAGGATTTCACAAAGGATTTTGGACTGTAGGGATTGAACTCGGGAGGAATTTGATGGTTTAGTAGAGCCCCAAAGCTCAACTCCGTATGTCCAGATAGGCCTTATAATAGTCATGTAGATCAGTCTTTTGTAATGGATTAGCAGCTTAGACCGTTTGTCTACTAAATGTTGTAATAGTCGCAATTGACGAGCAGTTTCCTGTATTTTCAGTCTTGTATGAGGATTCCATGTCAGTCGTTTGTCGAGATCTAGTGCTAAGTAATGGATCTGTTGGACAGGACTAAGTGGGGTATTATTAAAGGATATTGTAGGAGAAGAGGTCATGGGTTTACGTCGAAGGGTAAATGTGATTTGGTGGGATTTATTGGAATTAATTTTAATCCTCTAATTCTGGCACCATTCTTCAAGGGTGGTGAATTAGGATTGGAGGGTATGGAATATAATATAAGGTTCATTGTTCACTAACAATAGACATGTATCATCGGCATACGTGGTGAGGATAGTGCTGGCATATTTTAACGTATTTTTTAGAACATATACATTTGATGTTAATTTGTTGAACGCTATATAATAATGAAAAATATTTTTGATTTTTATGCTACGGAACAAGATGATATATATCAGAATATAATAAGAACTTTTTTATACTTGATTTGAGAATGAAATTCGGTTCAGTAATCTTTTTTTGTTTGTTTTTGTATCGCAGTGGCACTGTGGTAAGGCACGATGCTACTAACTCCAAGGACCCGGGTTCGAATCCGGATGGTTAGAAAATTGTTTTCTGTTACACTGTAACCGTGAGTCAACCCTGTTGGTTTTAGAGCTCTCCTGGGGTCCACTCAGCCTCATAAATTGGGTAGAAATCTGGCGGTCGAGCGTGATTCTGACCAAATCATCTCCTTGCACAACCGTTGGTCTTCCAACGTATACTTCTTTACAAAGTACTGAACTCCTGACCCTTCATGGATTGTAGTGGTACAGATTTTAATTTTGTAAAAATGTTTTTTGTGCGTTGAAACTTGATTATCAAATAAAAATTATTGAATGTCGACCTGTATAATTAATGTAAACATTAAGCCGAGTTAATTTTATTTTTATTTCTAATAATATAAAATTAAAACTTTGGTAATCTCAGGAATTGAGGAAAATAGTTCTTTTTCGATCCCCAATCACCTAAATGGACTTTAAAACAGCTACTCTTCATCTCGCCTCAGGTATTCTTCCTGGACTATCCTCTCTTCCAAGTTTCAAAAACAGAACTTATAAGAAACCTAAAAGTTTCTGAAAACTTCAAGCAAGGTACTCTAAGTAGTACTTCACTTGCAAATACTTTTCATCAGAGAGCCATTTTAAACTTTAAACATCCAGACAGAATACTTTTTAGAAACTTACTTTTTCAATTCTAGAGTCCGGAAAATAAGAGAGAAAAACTGAAAAAGTTCCCAAAAGGAATTTGATCAGAAAAATATTCATGAATGCCGACGATGTTAATGAGACGAATGTGTGGAATTATCCTTTTTTTTCGTCCATACTTTTCCTCTATATTTTAAAATTATTTGTTGATCCTCACAAAAAAGTAATCATATTTATTTTTAACGAAATAATAAAGATTTAATTATATTTTTTAGTTATTTCCTGTTAAAAAAGAAATATGACTCATCTATTGTGTGGCTTGGGTTTTATGACAATTCAAATTTTTATCTATGGCTTCTAAATAAACTAACCAAAATAAAAGGGTTAATACATGTTAGAAAGTATGATTTAGTCTCGGAGAAAGGAGTATAATTAAGGGGTTGAACTGGTAGAAAAAGTGAAGCCAAAAAGGCGGGTTTTATGTGCCTTTCAGGGGCCTGGTAGAGGAGTAGAGAAAGAGTGCGGGCCAATCACTGTCTGCCTTCTGTTTCATTATAGATTGAAATGACATTCATATTAATCACTACGTAAACCTTCCTTTTGTGAGTGTGGCTTTTTTGACCACTTATTCTTATTGCAGTATAAATAGTTTCATACAATTTTATTTGCCTTTTTTCCTCGCACCGACTTCCTTCATTCAATTAACAATCTTCTAAAATGCCTTTTGTATACGCATTCTTGCCTATTTTCAGGCGCTTTTGGGGCCCAATAGCCCCTAACATCGATACATTCCAAATTAACATAAAGATGTTTCATCAAAATCGAGGCAATACAAATAGGATCTTCACGTACGCATAGCCTTTCACAAATAAAAAACCGATTTTCAGTTTTCTTCTCCCGCTTGTGGACTATTAACAGTTTATCAGTCCAGTATAACATGAATTCATCCGAAGGTGCAGCCCGCGAAGCGTGGGCGAGAGCATAAAATACAGCCTTGTGAAATAAGAGTCCATCACCATTTTCCGTGTTCGAAGAGCCATGTTATTGTCCTTCCGTATAATTTATTCCATCAAAAGGACCCTTATGAAAGGACTACATCGACATAGAAAGAACAATGATTTGATACTAAAAAGAAGCAGGTCAGGAGTCAATATTGTAGTTGTATAAAGCCATGTATAAATAGAATACAATCTCAACAATTGCTTATTGTTGGATCTGTCAACAAAAATAAAATTAATTATGCAAAACCTAAGAAGAGCAAAGTGGAAACTAGGAGACACTCAGGTAATAATTAATAACATCAGGTTAATGACTCATTCATTATTCTGCGTTAATTAATAATTGATAGTCTAATTTTGCTAATAATAGCTTAATACGTGTAGAAAGGATTTCATTGTCTACTTACCATAACAATCGTATATATAATATTGAATACAACCTTATATATACCACTAACTTTATGTGTGATGAGAAAGTAGTTATAAAAATTAAGTCTATCTACAATGTAGAGATCTCTACCATTAATGAGATAAATCCTTCATATGATTCAAAAAGTTAGTAACCCTGGTCTTTAGTTTCAATATTTTCTTCTAGATAGGAGAATCTCTTTGACTTAATGGTACAAAGTTCAAAAATCTTCAATATCGAACAATCACATGAATTCTAAGCTGCAACATGACTAAATCTTTTTCTTTGCAATATTATATTATTGTTTTATAGTGTATACAATTTTTTTTTTTGACTACAACCAGAAATTTTAATTTATAATTGGTGTGCCGAAACCATAAATGAACTTCGTTTTCTTACACCACGTTTAGATTTTTCACAAAATCGCAATATGTAATACTAGTTTTGCTGCAAAAAAAAAAACCAACTAAAAAACAAAAGAAAATATTTCATAGCACCTAGAGTATTTATCCAATCAAAATCAATTTTTTATTTTCATGTCACTTGTATGCTTTTACATTAACTGTATCTGCTCTGTATCTTTTAATTTTAGCCCTGATGGCAACCTCCATTGTGGTTCGAAACTTTGGTTGTTAATAGATAGCTAAAAATACAATTTACTATTTTATATATAATCTTAGTTTGCGGCTTTAGCGCACTTGCTCAGCCTCCACTGGCTCACTACCAGTGATGCGGCGAGAGGGATGCGCTGGGATCTTTTGAGCTCTGGCCTACCACGCACACGTGGGGGATAGAGTGGGCTCAGGGATCCTCAGGTCGATTGTGTAAATATTGTATATAAGAGTGTAAATGTGACTAGAGATTATATTATTTTTATCATTATTTTATTTTATTTATTTATTTTTTCTTGCACATAGTTTGGTTATGTTCATTTTGTTTATCCTTCTGTTTGTATATATTTTAAGAGTTTTTTTTTCATTTTTTTATTTATTTTTATTCTTATTTTATTTTATTTTAGTATGTATGAGATCATTCATCACTACTACCTATTGCTCACAACTGTGTGGCAGATTGTAATATCTATCAATAAATAAA
>NW_027115045.1:482532-492046 GCF_000696795.3 Halyomorpha halys
TCGAAACTGCAAAATCCAATTAAGTCTCAAACACTATTCATATTTTAAATTTGCAACCTATCACTATTATCACTCACTTATTAGTGATTTTTAATATGTAGTTATAAAATTTAATCTGTGATAAAAATATTTAAATTTAAATAAAATAGTGAGAAAATAGGTTAATTTGACCAATTTATTAAGACCTGAGCAGAATAGCTTGCAAAAAAATTTTAATAGTTGAATGTGAGGTGTGAATTTGTAGATTGTCCTTGAAGTGAAGATAGTCAGGTTGGCCAAAACGTTAGATGTTTAAAGTACTAATAAATAATGTTTTTAAAAACCAGAAATAGCTATTCTTAATTTTAAAGCAATTCTTAGACCACTGCTGATAATTTTAATAGTTTTAAAATTTTAAAATGTATGGCTTTGAAGTCTGAGGAGCGACATCCTTTACAAAAAAGAAAAAATTGCAGTTTTTTAAAATAAAGTAAGAATTGTAGTGGATGCTTCAAGCTTTGTAAGAAACTTCTAATTGCATCGGGAATTACAAATAGAGACAATAGAGGGTTATATCAAAAAGAGGTTCATGAAATTCCACTCCCAGTTACCGACAGTCCAAGGAGCTCTGACCTACAACTTGGGAAATCCAACCACAACCCGAAGATTGAAGCCCAGGCTGCTGTAGGACATTATAAGTTCTATATTAATCAGTTCTGTTATTGTCACTCTAAAATTAAAGTATAAATTAGTTATTAAAAGTTTACTTAAATTTGCATTCTTCACTATGTTATTAACCATTTATTCAATACTAAATAGTTATAAAATAACTACTTAAAATACTAAGAATGATTTTGTGGAATTGATCATCTTGTCAACTGAATGCCTCGTATAAAGGTAAAGTGAAATAAAAAAATAACTATTTACTAATTATGGTGACGAAAACATTTATCATTATTATTTATAGCAACATAAATAGATTTATCAAATGAAAACAAACTCGTGTTTCTTTATACGTAAAATATTTTTTAAAAATATCTTTGGCTCTCTAATGGTATATAGTACGTCTAAATTATTCTGATTTCCAGAAATGAATTTTCAACCTCGAAAACTTTTTTTTTTCATCTCCTTAGGCTAATCATATAAGGTAATTTTTTAAAACATATAAAATTAAAGGTACTATTGAAGAAGCTACATTTAAAATTTCAGAAAACTAAAAGGATAAGAAGAAAAACTTAGTTTGAAATATCGATGGATGATATCTGGACTAAAAGTTATTTCCTTAAGTTAATTATCAAATCCTTTCATAGTTTTTTTTTTTTTTTATAAACTTTTCATTATTAATAATTATTTCAGATGGTTCATTATTTGAAACAAACAAAATTAAAGGTATTAACGAGGAAGTCATTTTTAAAATTTCAAAAAATAAAGGAACACGAAAATAAACTAAGTTTGAAGGATGGTAGGCAGAGATCTGAACCATATTCAGTAGGGGGATTCACGATGCTGTGTTGAAAGTAAAATGTTTTTCCATGTTAAATGTAATAAGTATAGTATTGTGAGCAGCCCAATTTCAAGTCATGTTAAAGTTTAACTGCATAAGAGCTCCTAGCGGATTTTCTGAGCAACTTGCTTTATAACCTTTCCTTCCAAAACTTCATGTTACTGTTTACTTCTATGTTTTGATTAAAGTAATTTATTACAACATGCCTAAATTGAGTGAAAAGTGGAAGTTGTGTAATAGTTTGGCTACTCTGTGTTTTGTTGGTCTTCTGACTTGTGGGAAAGAGAATCAAAATGAGCTAATTGACAACTGTCATTACGCTATTATTATTATTATTATTATTATTATTATTATTATTATTATCATCCATTGCTTTATTAGTTTTTAAAAAATCCAAAACAATACTAACATAATCAAAGCACAAACTGCGAGCAAGTAACCTAACACAACAAACAAAACGGTGAGATGCTCAATTGGTCTGTTGCGTGACGTCATTCTCCATTTAACAGACTCTCAACCATATAATAGGGGTATTCATGATATTGTGTTGAATATAAAATATTTTACCATGTTAAATGTTATAAGTATAGGATTGTGAGAAGCCTATTTAAAGTCATGTTAAATGCATAAGAGCTCCTAGCGGATTTTCTGAGCAACGTATTTAGTATCCTTTCCAGCCAAAACTTCATGTTATTGTTTACTTCTAAGTTTTGATTACAGTAATTTATTACAACATGCCAAAAAATAGTGGAAAAGTTTGGCTACTGATTGTATTTTTTTAAAAGTCCAAAACATAAAACAAAAGAAAAAAACAAAAAACAAAATACAAACTACGCGTAAGTAACCTAACACGACAACAAATAAAACACTGACAAGCTCAGCTGACCTGTTTCGTGACCTCATTCTCCATTTAACAGACCTAGTAACAGACTCTCAGCTATGTTACATGTTATATCGTTTTAACATGGCAAAATAAGGAAATATTTCTCCATTTAACATAATTTTCTCCATTTAACATGTTAAACTAAAGATCATGATACCCCATGATACCCCTTATATGTTATATCGTTTTAACATGATGAAAGAAGGAAATATTTCTATATTTAACGTAAGTTTTTCCGTTTAACACGCTTTAACATATTAAACTAAAGACCATGAATACCCCTAGTGTACTGTTTAGAAATTCTATAACATATAATTCTTTTTTTATCCACACACTTATCCACATTTTACCTTTTCCCGATTCGTCCAGCCTTGAATAGCTGAACCTATTATAGCTCCTGGTTCCACCTCCTTACTAAAATCGATTCCTCCAGCTCCCACTAGTAGGGCACTGACCAGATAAGCCCCAACTGCCATATCAGCTCAGCCGAAAAAGCACCGCGGATCGTTAAACTGAAACTGACGTTTTATAGGAGGCATCTCAGAGTCTTATCAGATTAGTTTCATCCTTCAAGAGACACTCCACAAAGGCTTCTATTGAAAATGCACGCTGAAGAAACGTAGGGATTTTCGACGAGAAGATGGTTGGGGGTGTGTCAAAATGAAATAATGCGGTCACAAATAAGTTGGTGTAACCTTTTTTATATTGCCAACGTTTCGGCTAGAGTTTCTAGCCTTCTTCAGGGAACAAGATAACAACCATAATAAGTATAGAAAATAAAAAAGAATGTATTAACAGAATGATGGATGGATATAAAATGAATAATTTTACAGAATAGAGTTAATAAAATGAAGTGATGAGGGAAGTAGGAAATAAAATGTATACATAGGTAATTGAAAAAGTGGGTAAAATAACGTAATTAAGGAAATAAAATAAAAATGAAGTTATATAATGCAAAGAAGTATGAATATATTAGTTATTTAAAAATTGAAATATGGAATGAAAAAGAGAATTGAGAGAAAGATTATATGTAACCATAATAATTGCTAAAGATGCGAAATATAAGTAATGTTGAATGATAATGTATGTAAAGAAATGAATAGAAGAAAACGAAAAAAATATATTTTTTTTAAAACAACAATAATAATATAGTGAACATAACTAATAACGTGGGTAAGGAAAATGGATAAAGTGGAGAAAAGAAGGGGTGGTAAAATAAAGAAGGGGGGGGGTAAAGAGAATAAAACGAACCTGTTAGCTTGAAAATCAAACGCCTAATGGTATACAGCGCCAATAACGGCCAAACTCTGAATTAAAAAAGCCGTCACAAGAATGACTAAGTGTTTTTTAAGAGGAAACGTTACGAGAGGGTAAAGAATAAAAAATAAAAAAAATAAAATATTTAGGGAAAGAAAGCGTGTGAGAGGGTGACGACAAATGGTCATTGGAAGATGTTAAAAATATATATATATTTGTACATAGATAACGAAATACTGGAAGATTACAAAGTGTCATGGGTATTTAACAGTAGTTAAATACCCCGTAGGGATTTTCATCTCGATTCATGAAGTTCCACTCTCAGTTACCGACAGTTAAAGGAGCAGTGACCTACAACTTGGAACACCCAACCTCAAGTCGAAGACTGATGAACAGGTTACAGTACATCCTGTAATAAATTCTGTATTTATCTATTCTATTATTGAGATAACTTCTATTTTATCTATTTTATTTCATCCTTTTTTCAAATTACGAGTAACTAGTTGTTTATTTTCCCCTATTATAGGGCAATTTTTTGTTTTGTTACGTCTATGAATGTTGTTATTAACTTTACTTTTCTCTCTTATCAAGAATTATTATTGTTATCTATTTATTTTATCATAATTTTATCTAGTTAGGGGTGTCTTTTGTACGAGGCTATACCCCCCCCCTTAATAAATTACTAAAAAAAATGTAACTGTTATATTAACTATGTAAGGCCGATCTGGGATTTAATAAAACAAAAAGAAGACTAGATTAATTTCGTGTTTATTTTTTTTTTTCATTTTATAATAAAATTATAAATAAGCGAGATTATTTTCCTCAGGTACTTGATGATCAGGAATGTCGTTTAGTAGAGTACGCTTGCAGTAAGCACCTCTAGACCCTACCCTATACCCTACATCAGCTACTAACGACGTACGCAGTTAGGGAGGGGCTACTGCCATACCATTTGCGATAATAGATGAACCATCAGTCTTCCCAATGATGGTAATACTGATAATAAAGGAGAGAAGCCATTAAGAGCCCTAATAAAGGCAAGAATATGTTTACAAACATACTGAAACGTGATAGTCGTTGAAGTACCGTCATATATAGGAACCATATGGGCCTAGATTGGATTCCTGATAACATGTTTGATATATGTTATTAATATATATATGCTATATACGATATATGTGCTATTAGTTTACTTTTATTTATAAACAATGATAGGTAATTCATTGTGTCGAATAAACAAAAAATGGAAAATAAGAAATAAAAAAAAAAGGCGCCTGTTTACCGTCAAACTAGTGCTGGAATAGAAAATTTATTCCTATATATTTGGTCATGATACATTACTTCCTGTGACTTCCTATGTTAAAGATTATTTTTATCTATAATCTTTGGCCTTCCAACGGAATATAATACGTCTAAATTCTTATATTCTTGTATTTCGCAAATTTGTTTTCAACTTTGAATTTTGGTACCACATTAAGCCCAATACTAACCCTATATACTATACATGATATAGATATATTCAGAGATTATATTATATTATATTTTTATTCAGGGCGATCAACATCTAGGTTATTACACCGTTTTTACTTTATTCATCTTCTTTGACATTTGATAGTTGAATGTAGTGTATCCTTTTTACACTGGACGATATTGGTGGATTATATTTTAGTTTAAAGTTGAGTTTCTTTCAGAAATTTTATTATTTTGTCTATGGATTCTGCTAAGTCTTTAAGGGCCAATTCTCTTGTACGAGGAATTTTATTATTTTCGAAGGCTTGACGAAATGATGAGCATTCTTCAATTATATCCTTTATCGATAATGTGGACTGACAGGTTTGGCATATTCTTACTCTTGCAACAACCACTTCCACTGTTCTTTTTCCCCTTATGGCACTTGTCCACTTTTGTGTGTTTTTTTTTTTTACATTTCTTAGTTTATTGGTGAGTGGTACGTCAGCCCACATTGAATCCCAACTTTTTAGGATTCTGTTCCTTAAAAATGACTTTATGTCTTTCGGCTCGTAAATTTGGAGTGGTGGAACGTTCATTGTAGCAGCCTCTTTAGCCACTTTATTCGCTGCTTTATTTCCAGGTATTCCTGAATGCCCTGGAGTCCAGAGAAAGGATACATTTTTTTAAAGATGTTTTAGCATGTCTATATAGTTGTGAATTTTGTCTATTGTAGGTCGAATATTAATATATTCATATACTACTTTATTTCGTATATACTAAATTTCATATGAATAAATAAAAGTGATAAAAATGTGAACAAATACACTAAATTGAATTTATTTACTACGATTAATAAAAAAACATACGGAGTTATAGCTCATTCCATTAAAAAAGAATTGGGTTGGAGCTGCTTCCATTTCATAAAATGGAGTATAACGAGGACAGAGGAAAATCATTAAATGGCTTTCTAGGTCATCAGAGCCGACAAACGCCTACAGAATAATTAATACATGACTAAACCTATAATTGACCTCGGAACTCTGCTCTGTAGATGTGGCGTGGAACAGACAGCTTTGTCAGTGTGAATTTCGCAACTGACATGAGCTTTCATACTGTTCAACCAAAGGAAAACGGAATCATTTTTAAAAGTGATAAGCTTTATTTATTTGCGCATAACATGATTTAAATATTCATAAAGCGTTATTTCAATTTATTTTTTTTTAGTACATTTGTAATTCCATATAAATACTACTATAGGGACCGTTTAGGTCGACCTCTGAAGTTTCATTATCGATAAAATAAAACTATAAAGTAAATCGGAATCTAATAAAGTATACTTTATTAGTTTAGCCATAAACTAAACGCCACTGCTAGTAAAGTTATATCGCCTATTGAAACAGTTAAATAAGGATTTCCATATAAATCAAAAATTAGAAATTTTTATAAAAAATCGTTAGAGAATATTGGATATAAGGATATAAACATTTTTATTTTTTATTTTATAAGAAAAAACAAATAAATTGCTTTATAATAACCATTAAATACATGCAGAGCGAGACCGGAAAAAAATCCAAAAATTAAAAAAAATATATATATAATTTTTGGATTTTTTCCCCTGTCATTTCTGTAATACAGGGTTGAGCAGGAAGGGGTTATCTAAAGGGTATCACCCGATTCTAACCATGGTGGGGGTCAACTTTTCGTTTTCTGGGACCGCTACAGTAATAAAAGTCGACACCCCAGGCCGGATTCGAACCGAGGCAGTTAAAGTTGGTGCATTAACTCGCTCGGCTGCAAACGGCACGCTTTGATATGAACCTCGGACAGGTGTTTAATATTTTTCTAGTTAGTGTTATCAAAAATTTTTTTAATAATTTAGTATATGTGTATCAAAAGGTTACTTCGTATTATTTTAGGTGAAATCAATCTTCAAAAAGTAAGAGACATTTCAGTATTTAGTGCCTCTTGAAGAACTGGGTATTCGGACTCTCTTTTAAAAACTTGATGACTGTAGTTACAAGATTTTAATTATTACTTATGGTTTGATTACTGTTAACCAAATTTGTTTTTCTTGTCAAATTAATTTACAAAAACATTGCATTAAGTACAATATGATACCCTCATTAGTCTCTTGAAACAGTTTAGAAGGCCCAAGGTTTAATGAACTGCTCCGGTGTCAAAGAACTCAGATGAAGGTTGGAGACCGCTTTTCTGAAGAGATCAATATGAGGAAAGGGGTGAGCCAGGAGTGTCGAAGTCTCTGTAGGGAGCAAAGTTTCACAAATCAGGGAGGAAACGAGCACAAAAACAAGGTTTTATGATAGAATCGATGCATTGGAAGCGTCGATTTCTCACTTAACCTATTCAAGCAATAGGTTGAGCTCTAAATTAATATTTTTGATTATAAGAATTTAAAGTAGAAGGGTCTTTCAAGGATATATATATTTATTTTTCAAACCCTATGGGTGCGTGGAGTTGATATCAGGGTATGATGGGAAACAGGTTCAGGGGGCCTTGTTTACTGCATTGGTAATGCATTCGTAGGGGGGGGGAGCTGAGGAATTGGAAATTTTGGAAAAGGGAATATTCTGTGTCTCTCTAATGGTGACGAAACTTGACTAATGCTACTTTCAAGCATAACAGTTTTTTTTTTTTTTAATGTGAAATAACTGTATTATTTAGTGGTAACAGTTACTCATGTAAGATCTTTACTTTGTATAAACCCGACAATTTAATTCAAAGAATTTTAATTTGCTCAGCTTTGATTTCATTGAAAGAAATTCTTTTATAACTTAATGGAGTATGAGAATTATCCTGTATGGTCTAAAATTATTCCTTTTACAGAGATTTTTTTTAAAACACCTCTAAATTGCGTTTATAAGTAATTTTGAGTATGATAGATAACCTCTCTAAATTAATAATTAAGCCTTAGAATTTAAAATTTCCCAACTTTTTGAATTTTCTAACCATTAAAGGTGACCTTATTAAAAATTAATAACCATCAGGAATGCCCTTCTTAGATATTTGACTTGTTTTGCACTTCTTTAATCATATTCTATTTCTACTGAAGTTATATGGATTATATTTCTTTTTCCTCAGAGTTATTTAGAAATCTTCTTTTTTTTCCTCTCGAGAAATGAAAGGACTAATAGAGACAAATTGGTGCACAGTCCGAACTTCTGTTGCTAGAATTTTAATTCTCCGTGAATTGAAAATTCCAATAAAGTCTTCAGGGAACTTTATTTAAGTTACTACTGTTTAATATTGATATATTTTTTATAAATATTCATAGGCATAGTTGGTTGGAAACACAGAAGTTCAGCTCTTTTTTATATTCAGTCCTCTTGTTTTAATTACGATGTGGAGTTAAGATTACTAAGTTCAACTCCCGATTCTTAGAGCGGTTAAGGATTTGTTACTGCTACGGGAAATCAATGGAAAAAATATATTCCTTACCAACGGGCTTTGAACCTTATTTCAATTAGAATTTTATGATTTAGTACTAGATAAATATATATACATATATATTATATTATGTAAGGAGAGCAGGGTAACTCACAGGTAAGGCATTGTGCTACTAACTCCAAAGACTGCGGTTCGAATCCGGGTATGGCAGATAATAATATATTTATTCTGTTACTGTAGCCATGAGTCAACCCTGGAGTTCAGGAGCCCTCCTGAAGTTCACCCAGCCCTACTGGGCCATTTATTCACTATGAAGTACTGAACCCCTGACCCTTCATGGGTTGTAGCGGTTTGCCTTATTATTATTTGTATTAGTAAATAATATTTTATATAATAAATTAATAATAGGAGGTAGGGAAAAAAAAAGGCGCCAGGATTTCTTATCGTGATATCATCTTGAGATGTAAACGAACTTTGATATGTATATAAGGTGAGTTACTTTTATGAATAAACAGTTTCAGAAGTCGTGTGAGTTAGTTCTCGCACCTTTTTTTAATATTTGATTTAGAGTTTGAACACATATCTAAATAGAAAATACAAATTAAAATCAGAAAGAGCTATTCATATTTTTAAAACAATTCTCATGCCACTGCTATATCGTTATGAAGTCCGGAGAGCGGCAACCTTCACGAAAAGGCAAAAATTACAATCTTTTCAAAACAAAAAAGAGGATACTCCGTATTTTCCTACAATTAATTACATCTTCCAAGTAGATTAGTTTATGGAGTATTACAGAAAAAAAAGATTCAAGAGGTTCTACTCCCAGTTACCGGCAGTTAAAGAAGCATTGACCTACTACTTGGGAAACCCAACCACAGCCCGAAGACTGAAGCCCAGGCTGCTGCAGGACATCCTGTTATATAAATATATGTAATATAATAATATAAATATATAAGTTTTATATTTATCAGTTCTGTTGTCACTCTAAAATTTTATTTATTTATTTTTTCTTTTCATCTTTATTTTAAATTATT
>NW_027115045.1:492096-493869 GCF_000696795.3 Halyomorpha halys
TAGAAGTCAATCATTTATTTTGTTAAATCCATAAATGTCATTTTTTAAAATTTATTTTACTTTTAACTTTTATTAGGAGTTATTATTTTATCTTTTTTTTTTTTTTTTTTTTTTTTACAATGTATATAGTAAAGAGTGTCTTTGGTATAATCAATTGTTTAAAAAAAAATGTACCTCTTACATTAAGCATGCAAAAACCGCCGAGGTGGATCTGGTATTAAATAAAAAAAAAAATACATATTTGGTGCCGAAACCCGGGAAGTTAAAGATTATGATTCTTGACTTACTTTCTATTAATTATTTCCTCTCTTCACGGATTTATGAGCTTATGTCTTTTTTCTTGAACAAGAGTCATGGCAGAAAGTATTCTAGGAGCACCATGATGAATGCTACAGGAATTTCCTCCGTTGCCGGGAAACACCCTGGTGTAAGGCCATACCCACGCGTTGAAATTGATAAAAATAATGACGGCAACAACCGAAGGTTGATTTCAGATCTGGATCGCTTCGGCGGTGAACTAGGTGAGCTTAACCATTTTTTAAAGGAAGGCAATTGCCAGGGTAGAGGCAAAAATATCAGAGTACCTCGTTAACCCCGGGGTCACTCAAGCATTGAAGGCAGCACTTATATGAAGAGAAGTATTCTAAATCAAATACATCTGGATGAGAAAACACCTAGGGCAACAATCAAGGATAGCGATCAATATACAGATGTGTGTAAGCAGTGAATACCTTTCGGGGTTACGAAGTCTTTTTTGTTATTATTTATTTTTCTAATTCTGTCAACTTTCTTAATGATATTTCTATTTTTAAATTTGGATATTTCTAACTATAAAATCACTGTTAGTGTGTTATCTAATTAATATTACGCTGGGACTATATAACGTTCTTGTGTACTTATGGCCAATTCACCGATGACTCCACTTCCAACTCTCTACCAACTTAATTATCCCAACCAACGTTATCAGATGTGAAGTTTTCCAACACCAATTAACCGAATTATCGGTAATTGGTAATTAATATCTGATCGTGAAATTGACAAATAACGTTCCATGTTGTTTGATATTTGTCTACTTAGCTATCTTTGATATCGATAATTCTCTTCAGCGTAAATTCATATTATACATAATAGGCATGTAATTTATAATTATTTGAATTACGTAATTAAATATTGATATCTGTAAATTAATTATTTTATAATAGAGGTTGAAAAAGCTGTTTATTTCTTTTAACTAACACATCCAGTTAATTGTTTTACGCCTAAAAATAACCATTACTGTTAAATAAATATTTATCACTTTTTGAATTATTAGTTTTTTTTAAATGTTGAGTATTCTTGTATTAATTGACCATTTGGGAGTTTCGAACCTTCTATGTTCGTTAAACAAATAATAAACTTTTTAAATATAATTTGATCTGTAATATAATCGTTTTATAATTTGATGAACGAATTTTGTATCAAATCTTTTGGTCTGTCTGCGTGCAGTAAAATCTACTATTAATTCGACTTTAATGGAATTTTTAAAATATATCAATTCTTGTGAAAGTAATTCTTCCTTTCCATTAAGTGAACTTGGTTATACTGATTGATTACTTGATGGTATCTTTCCAGTTTGGTCGATCACATTTCATCCAATTTCGTTTATGAATGACAGTGGAACTATTTCTTAATCTAGGATGAAATTGTTAAATTTTAAAAAGTTAATGTCTCGTGTTCATACCAGAAAAAAACAGAAAGTCCCTGTCTGAATTACTTACCGAATGAATTTAATAT
>NW_027115045.1:499054-499720 GCF_000696795.3 Halyomorpha halys
AGAATTATCTTCTGATTTATTATGATTTAGTTACAGCTTCAAACTAATCTGGTACGATTTATTAATTTTATAATGACGATATTTCAATAAAAATTTGTTTTGGTTTTATATAAAAGTGTATATTTTTTGTTATTTATTTTTATTAAAAAAATAATACATTTTTATGTAACTTCGGATTTATAAGAAATAATATTGAGGGAAAAAAATGTTTAAAAAGTTTTTTATGAATTTCCATAATAACATAATATACAAAAATTAAATCTTAAACCAATCCCTAAACGTATTGTATTAAATAGTAGTTATAACTGAACAGTGTCATTAAAAATTTCAAATACATTAAAAATTTAATTCAAAGTACATGTTGTCAAAAATAGCTCATTCTAAAATTCTCTATTTAAAACATCGATACACTTTTTTCTGTCAATTTATTGCATCTAAATTTTTTTTTCTATATGACTTTATATCAGAACATCTGTCTAATAGATGAAGCATGTTTTCAGCCTCTAAATCTTTTTTATTTTTTAAAATTTTTATGTTTTGAGTTTAAATACTTGGAAGAAGAACATTTATTTGTAAGAATTTTGGTCAAGCCAAGGAGCATTTTATAATTTATATTAAAAAACAAAAAGACAATGAGCACAATCAATAAAATATAATAATTAGAAA
>NW_027115045.1:501949-502974 GCF_000696795.3 Halyomorpha halys
CCTGGTGGGTCATACATGGTTAATATATGATATATTTTTTTTACAATAGATTATGGGGTAAGTATCGTCTCGTACAAAAGACACCCCTAACTATATACAACGTTATAAATAAAAAAAAAAAGATAAAATAAATAGATACAAATAATTATTCTTAGTAAGAGAGAAAAGATAAATAAATAATAAAACGAAATTCGTATACCAAACAAAACAAACAATTGCCCACTGAAGAATTTTGTTTTGGTATATATCGTAATGTAAAAAGAAGAAATAAATAAATAAAATCTAGTATAGACGAATTAATGACTTTTGATAGTAAAGTTTCCTCATAAAAGATCAAGTACACTCAAGAGACTTTGACACTTACTTACAGATAATAGAAACAGAGCAAATGAGCAAACAATAAAATGGAGATAATAGCAGAAGCTTGGGTAGTTACTGCACGTTTAATGATTACAAGTAGTTATATCTGCAGGTGTCAGTCAAAGTTATGGATATTGGCCGTTATCTTCAGGCACATACTATAACCAGACTGTGAAGTCGTAAAACATCAGTGCAATACGATTGTGCTCAAATCAGGAATGTTATGGATATTATCTAAAGCTATATCAGATGAATTATAGTATCTGGGTTTAATTACCAGACAACATGGATTTAAAAACTGTTTTGAGAACAATGAACAATAAATGAGACTAGAGTGGAAAAAATCTCTACAAATTAGATAACGCTGCATTCGGATTAAGAACTGGCCAAACTTTTGATGAAAAAGTTGGGGTTCTAAAATTTTCAGATTCAGTCAAACATACATTAGTGCTTACCAAGAGAATGGGGAATACCTTTGCAACTAACTTTTGTACTTAAAAATTAATGTGTGTGTTGCTACAAACAACGAAAAGTATGAGGCATTTGACTGGAATTTCATGAAGGTATATTGGAAAATTCATTATTCATGTTTCCCAAATATAGAAATATGTGCTCATGATGTTATATAAGTAAATGAGGGGAGGTTGGTCACGCTTTTAAATTAT
>NW_027115045.1:503294-551853 GCF_000696795.3 Halyomorpha halys
ATCCTACGTAAAATCCTTGATGCTCCTTATTACGTTACAAATAAACTCATCCACAAAGACCTTAACATCCCATTCGTTGCAGATTTGGCCCAAAACAGATATGCGTCTTTTCATTCCAAACTCCTTACCCATCCTAACCCATTAGTTCTTAATCTCTCATCAATACAAATCCCTGATAATCCTCCGAGGCGTCTGAAAAGAAGATGGCCACGGGACCTCCTAATTTAAATTAATGCTTGGAGTACCCACCAACGGGTGGTTCCTTCTAAAGATTTTCAAGTGTACATAAAACATTTCACAGATTTACTTATTGTATTTGTTATTTTTACAGTTGTAAATTACATTAAATAAATAAAAAATATACATATTTTTTAAATTGATTTAAAATATTTTATGATTGATTTGAAATTACTATTTTATTGAAAGAATGTAAAAAATAAAAATATTTTTACTATAAACAGAAATCAAGATAATTAGCACTACAAAAGTTCTTCAGGTATAAAGTTATCCGTCTTAACATTATTGGAAGTTCCTAGAAATTAATTAGAAGTGATATTCGTTCCTCATTAACAGATAGAATTTGAACAACTTCAAGGTTACAATTACCTTTATATTTCTACAATATAGGAATAAAAGTTAGACAAAAGTTGTTTAACCAAAAATTCAGAAATGTTTCAAATGAACTTGGCAACTATGAATTGAACGTTCTTTTAGAGTTATATCTTAGTGTGCTCTTATGATTATAAATACGGGTTTTAATTTCTGTTGTTGATATCACAGATATTTCATTTTTTTTTTTTTCGAAAATTCACGAAATTCGAAATTCTACACATTTTAAAGGTTTTGTTATAGTGATTCTAATATATTATTCTAAGATACTAATATTAATTTATTTTATATGAAGGATGAGGTATTAACCTTTTTAAAAATTTGTGAGCTCTAGATCCTAAGTTTGCTTCTGAACGAGGGAATATTTTTTAAAAACACAAACGGCTTATATTGTTTCGTCATGTGTTTGGGTCAAGTGGCACTTCAACACCCTCCACGTAAATTTTTTTCCCACGACACTTAACACAGAATGCTACTGAAAAGTTTTACTTACTTGGTTCGACACACACATAAATTCATTGAATTATAGTAAGACATATTCAAGTCAATATTCGGATTTATACTTAATTTATTTTTAATTATATTCCCTATTTTGGTTTTTATTTTAATGATTATTATTATTCATATTCAAATATTTATTATTGTCTTCATTATATTTGAATTATATCAAAATAAGGTTTATTTAAAATATTTAAAACAAAAATGCACATGTTTAGAAGTTTTTAATATTTCATAAATAACACACATAATGAAAAAAAAATTAAATTTAATATTAATTAATATTATTATTTATAATTAATACTAAATATTAATCAAATTATAAAATGCTGATTGATCGTGTATACTTTATCGTGTATATTTTAATATAAATAGTAAAATAAATTTACTATAAAATAATTATTACTATTTGAGTTTTATTTGACCGCACCCGGACCGTATTCCATTTACAAATTATAAAATGTTTATCTCTTAAACTTTTTAATTTAAAAGTTTAGATTTATTGCTAATTCGTTCCAGAAATATTTAAAATATAGGAGAAAACATAGTCTATTCATATAAGAAATGCAAATATAAAAGTCATAAAACACTTGATTGTTGGTTGATATTTATGTTTGTGAGTCATCTTAATAATGTCCCATTTCACTACTTCACTTAAATTATTTTTAAGTACTTTAGATTTGAAGTTATTGAATTTACTGGATCATGTTCAGTAGTTAAATTTAATTAAGTATTTCACTATTTACTTTTATCACTATTATCTTCAAAATTATTATATTAGACTCTTTGTAATAATTATAAATTAGCAAAAACACCTGCACTATATTTTAAAAATAAATCAACTTTTTCTGACCAGACTTATGTACGTATTGTAACTTTCATAGAAGAGACAGTGAAATGTGTACCTCTTGCTTGTATGAGTTCTATGAAGAAACTGTCTTGTTCTGTCCTTTTCAGTGCCTGATGTCGACTAAAGAGTTCAACAAAACATTATTTTTTATTATCACTTTGCTGTCTTTTTGTGTTTAAAAATAATTGTTAATTAGTTTACCAGTTTTAAAATCTTAATCCACTTCATATACGTAAAAACTGCATTGTTCCGGTTTCATAACAAAAACCGTCCATTATTCAAATATTTAAATTCATAATTTAATATTACGAAATATTCATTTTGCGTACAAATTATTAAATAAATGTTATTTTGGAACACAATGCATTAATGTGTAATTTTAGAGGTCAATTACCCTATATTCCAAAAGAAATTATTTATAAATCATAAATAAATCTTTAATTCAGACTTATAAAATAAATTATATCTTCTTATACATAAAACATGCACATTTTCTTATACCATAAAAATAATAAAATTTTATCCAGATTCTTTATATTAATAAACTTTTTTTTATTTTTTTCACATTTTATTGTTCAATTTCGAATGTAGATATTAACAGTTAAGATTTTGTAATTTTATTTTATAAGTGATGTATAATATCATTATAATACATGGCTGCACTTTATGCTTGATCTACCTTCAAATTAAGGTGTTTTTCTCCAGATATTTGTGCATTTATCAAAGAATTTATAAGTAGACATTTTTAGATTTTTAATTGGATGTAGCTTTCGACGAGAAAAAACAAACATTAAAATTGACTTTTATTTGCAAAAATATATCTTTTGAAATTTTTACTCATATTTTTAAAGTTTCGTTGAAATATTTTAGTATATACACTTAGTACTTGGTTTCTGATGTTGGAACCATCATGGGATTATATAAATTCCCGTTGCCCTACTCTGTTAAGTTTCACTTAGGAGTCATAACTTATTATGAATAAATAATAGACTAAATTTCTATTCCCAGTTCTATGACATAGACTAAATAAATAATAGACATGACTTTGTTTGGTGATACAAATATAATAATTTTTAGTTACAAGCCAAAATTCCACATTTATGGAGAAATTGAAGAATTCATAATATGATGAACATGCAGCATATGAGCATGTTCTTATTTAGGAAAATGGTATTTCTTCGTATATATTTAGTGTTACAAAAAACATTGTTTATCATTGAGTAATGAACTTTTAATTCAATTACAAAGTAATTAAAATTTTTGTAATTAAAACAAAAAATAATGAAGTGTATGTTAATATTTAAATTTATTCAAATACAATAATTGGTATAAAACTTTTGATTGCTTATATAGTCTATACATATGCTCAAATCTAGCTATAGATTGTCAGATCAGCCAGTGTTATTTAGATTTATAAATCTACTCCCGAAAAATATGATATATTTTAGTAGAGAATGAAATTTCTTCTCTAAGAAATGCTTTCCTATCCAGTTTTCTTTGTTCGATACTATATATTTTAACTGGTACTTGGAGCCGATTTTTAATATGTTTTTCATTGCGGGCTTTATCGAAACGAGAATAAAGACGTCTTATTGCTTTGCCAGATATTTCTTCTGACATTTATAATGTCCCCTAGGAAGGGTTCTTAAGATAGTATCAACCCTAAAGCACCCATTGTAACAGCCCTTGAGAAATGGGTCATAACGCTGTCTCTAACAGCAGCGTAGAAACATCAATAGTGCCCGGGTTTCAAGTGCAACCCTTCTTCACGTTCTGTTTCTGTCATGTCTTTTAGGCTCCCAGCTGCTTCAGACTTTTGATCTATAATTATTTCTATTGACACGGTATATCGTTTCATTTTGATTTATTTTTGTGATATTTTATGTCGGAAACCTCGCTTTGGTTTTAAGTTACTTTGCTGTAAAAAAAAAAAAAAACACTTACTGGACAGTGCTGAATAGTCGAAATCAACGCGCAGTTTCCTGTCTTTTCAGTCTTGTGTAAGGAATCCAGGTTTGTCGTTTGTCCAGATGAAATCCAAGGAGCGGATCTGTTCGACAGGGGTAAGATCAACATTATTAAAGGATAGTGCAAGGCATTCATTTTTGAAATTAATTATATTCCCTACGATTTGAAACCAAAACGGGTTTCAGAACTACTTTTGTAGATACAGTTAAGAAGTCAACAATGGTAATAATTGCTTTATTTTGTAAAATATAGTCAGAAATATTCTTTCGACAAAAATTAACATGAATCACGAATTTGAATTAAATTTGATTAGTTTTCATTTCAGCACATCAGATTTTTAAGCTAAACAGTTATTTTAAACATGGCGCATAAAAAATATATTAATATATGCATATTATCAGATTTTTAAACTAAATAGTTCTTTTAAACATGGCGCATAATAAAAAATATTAATAAGTAGAATTTGATTAAAACAAAGTTTTAAAAACTTTGAAAAAAAAAAAAATCTGTTCAATCTCTTATTAACCAATATTTATAAAGGTCTATTCTTTTAAAATTTTTTGAGGTTAATCACTTCCATTTTTGAATGAATTATTTATTATTTATTCATGATATTGTACAACGTTTCCGTTTGTATTGCATTCTGTCCCATATTCATGCACTATAAGAACCTCTTGATTTCATATGGGAAATCATGTCAACCCTTTGTGCATCTTTTCTAAGTTCTAATAATAATAAATAAAAAATAAAAACCAGATGCATTGAAAATAAAAAACAAAAACTGTCCGAGTGATAATTATTTTTATTACATTTTATTAAAGTGTTTATGAAATTAATTTATCGTATTATCAGTTTGCCCTTAATATTTATTTTTTTTTATAATGGTAAATAAATAAAGAGAAACTTATATAAAGTCCACTCTCACCCATTTCCAATGAGCTTAGACACAGTATTTAAGTTCATTAATTTCAAGGAAAATTCAACGAAAATAGTTTCCTAATCCTGCACCATCTAGTTCTGATCCGTGTATTAGTAATACTCCAAATGCCCTAAAGGAGCAGTTATTCCAACCTATTTAGGATTACTTTTATGAAAACTATGTATGTTTTTTTTTCTTTTTTAGTTTCCAGTTAAAATTGAGAACTCTAAAAAAAAAAACCTAATAGAAAATCATTTAAATCAGAGTAAATTTGCTAAAATATGAACCCTATTAGACATATTTACGTTCAATAGTTCCCGAAATATATTTTTTTAAAAAGCAACATTTCATAAAAATTACTGAAAAATCAGTAGTTAGTGAATTTATTTTGGGAAATCTATATCTCAAGAATCATTCGACGCATTGATGTCTATTAGCACTCAAATTAAAGCTGGTTCAATGTGCTATGAACTAATTTATTACGTTTATTTTCGAATTAGTAGTAGTTTTCATAATATTTACAAAAATAAATTCACAAGATAATAATTTCTAGTTGTTCTGACAAAACGTTTGGTTTATGGAAAACGTATTAGGGCTCATATTTTCTCTACTTTAGTTTTTTTTTTTTTTTCGGCCAAGACTCCCATTGGAGTCCTATACTGCCTAGTCTACTTTAGTTGATGGTTGATGTTCTATCAGGTTTTCTAGTGTTGCAGATACTTATTATAGATATGGAGCCACGAAAGAAAAATTAATTTTTTTAATGTTGAAACAGCCATCATTATTTGGGCGAAATAACTGATTTTTTTTCTACATGTCATGTAATATGACGATAGGAGTATTCATTATCTTTTGTTTAACATGTTAAAGCGTTTTAAATGGATAACCCTATGTTAAATGGAGAAACACTTTCTTCTTTTACCATGATTAAACGAGGTAACATATATCATGGCTGAATGGAGAATGAGCTCATCACCATTTTATTTGTTTGTCGTGTTAGGTTACTTGCTAGCATTTGTGTTTTGATTGTGTATTAATATTGTTCAGGAACTTTTAAAAACCAATAAAGCAATGGATGACAATTATAATTATGTAATGACAGTTGTCAATTAGCTCATCTTGACTCTCTCTCTCTCACAAGTTAAAAGATCAACAAGGCACTTAGTAGCCAGACTATTACACAACTACCATTTTTCACTCAATTTAGGCATGTTGTAATAAATTACTGCAATCAAAACTTAGAAGTAAACAATAACATGAAGTTTTGGAAGGAAGGTTATAAAACAAGTTGCTCAAAAAATCCGCTAGGAGCTCTTATGCATTTAACATTTAACACGATTTTAAATAGGGTTGCTTACAATCCTATACTTATTACATTCAACAGGGGTATTCATGATCTTTAGTTTAACATGTTAAAGCGTGTTAAGTGGAAAAACTCATGTTAAATGGAGAAATATTTCCTTCTTTTACCAAGTTAAAACGATATAACATGTAACATGGCTGAGAGTCTGTTAAATGCAGAATGACGTCACGCCACAAACCAGCTGAGCTCGTCACCGTTTTGTTTGTTGTGTTAGGTTACTTGCTTATAGTTTGTGTTTTGATTGTATTAGTATTGTTTTATATGTTTTAACTAACTAATACTTTAACTATGTTTTAACTAATCAGCAATGAATGACAATAATAATAATGTAATGATAGTAGCCAGTTAGCTCTTCCTAACAAGTTAAGAAATCAACAAAGCATTCAGTGAACAAACGTTCACACAAATTCCACTTTTCACCCACTTTAGGCATGTTATAATAAATTACTTTAATATAGATTTATAATTACACAATAACAGCAAGATTTGAAAGTAAAGGTTATAAAACAAGTTGCTCAGAAAATCCCCTAGGAGTTCTTATGCATTTAACATGACTTAAAATATGGCTGCTCACAATCCTATACTTATAACATTTAACATGGTAAAACATTTAACATTTAACACACATCATGAATTCCCTAATGTTAATAAAAAAAAAACAGCATCTTTATGCTTTAATACTTATAAAGTATTTACACATAAAATCCTGAACCTTCATTGGTTGATTATGATATTGAAAAAATTCATATTTTTTTAAAACTTTTTAAAAAATATTTTAATTGATATAATATGAGGTCATTAAAACTCGACTCATATGTTGTTACCGGTCACATATTAAATTACATTTAATATCAATTATATTAATCCAATGTATAAATTTATAAACCTAGTATTGTTGATAGTGCCTTACATAATTATATTATATACTGCGGAGTGGTGGCCGGGCAGGGAGAAGTTTTAACCACCTGACAAGAAGCGGCAATCTAAGCGTCAAAAGCACCTTTACCTCACCATTTTTTGTGACCTCAACCCTCGAAAAGCGACCGGTTGCGGCCGAGAGGGTACCGGTTCAACTGTCCCCTTTCCTCTCTAATTCCTGGAGTCAATAAGACCTCCTCCCCTCTGGTTGCGGTTCCAAACTCGAAGGCACTGCTCCAGCTCCAGCCATTTCCCGCGGTTTCGGACCAACTTGCCCGATCCATCAAAGCAGAACTAATTTACTTTTGGGGGCTGTTCACCTCTTCCGAGAGGGTAGCCTATGGGGTCCAACTGAAAGTACTTTAAGAACTTAAGTATTGTTATCGTATTCAGGAGTAGTCGATGAAATTTCTGATGTTTTATTACTGAACGATAAAGCAATAAGAATACTTTAACACTATGTTAGGGGTATTATATTATGTTAAATGTAAAATGTTTTACCATGTTCAATGTTATAAGTATAGGATTGTGAGCAGCCCTAAAGTTATGTTAAATGTTGAATGTATAAGAGCTCCTACCGGATTTTTTGAGCATATTGTTTTATAACCTATCTTTCCAAAACTTCATGTTATTGTTTACTTCTATGTTTTGATTAAAGTAATTTATTAAAACATACTTAAAGTGGAAGTTGTGTGAAAGTTTGGCTACTGAATGCCTTGTTGATCTTCTGACCTATGAGGAAGAGAATCAAGATGAGCTAATTGACTGTTAAATGTAAAATGTTATACCATGTTAAATGTTATAAGTATAGGATTGTGAGCAGCCCTATTTAAAGTTATGTTAAATGTTGAATGCATAAGAGCTACTAGCGGATTTTCTGAGCAACTTACTTTATAACCTTTCCTTCCAAAACTTCATGTTACTGTATACTTCTTAGTTTTGATTAAAGTAATTTATTACAAAATGCCTAAAGTGAGTGAAAAGTGGAAGTTGTGTAATAGTTTGGCTACTGAGTGTCTTCTGAATTGTGGGAAAGAGAATCAAAATGAGCTAATTGACAACTGTCATCGTATTATTATAATTGTCATCCATTGCTTTATTAGATTTAAAAACATCCAGAACAATATTAATACACAATTAAAACGCAAACTGGGAGCCAGTAATCTAAGACGACAATAAACAAAACGGTGACGAGCTCAGCTGTTGCGTGACGTCATTTTCCCTTTAACAGAAATAGGAACAGACTCCCAACCATGTTATATGTTATATCGTTTTAACATGGTGAAAGAAGGAAATATTTCTCCATTTGACATAATTTTTTACATTTAACACGCTTTAACATGTTAAACTAAATATCATGAATACCTCTATTAAATGTATTCACAAAGTTGAGTGTTTTTCCGATTAGCTTGGCTTATTAAATCATTAAGTAGTATTAAAATGATTTATTAATTTAATAAACTTCTGGAACGCTGTTGGCTATTTACGATTCAAAGGGAAAACTTCGCCATTAGCTAAGCCGTTGGCAAGGGCCATATTGAAATATCTGGCCAATGTTCTCTTCTCGGTAGTTACTCAGGAGTTGGCTTAAATCCTGTTTTAAAAACTCCTTTTCCCTGATGGTATTAGCTGCCATTAGAAGTTACCTAGGGAAGCTTCTTCCTAACTCCATCGCCGCTGGGGTAAGGCCATTAAAGAGATTCCGTTACGGCTTTACGAGGTAATGTGTGAAGGCGTTCCACCAGCAATTCTCTTTTAGGAGAATTTATCACTTATATATGTAGGCCATTTTTAAATTATGAGTTATTTCGAGCATAGATTTTAAAATAAATAAAAGATATGTATTTTTAGGCAATCCACAGCGAAGGTGAAATTTGCCTAATTATCTACAGGTGACAAACCTATTCTAACTATGGTAGGGGGTCAAGTCTTTGATTCTGTGAAACAACCATTCAAATAAAAAGTCAATCTGGCCTTGGGCAGATTCGAACCGGCGCCGCCCGCAGATCTCAGTACGATGGACCTAGGCCTAACCATCTGAGCCACGGACAGCTCCAACATTTTTTTTCTGCTTTTGAGGAAGATTTAAGGCCAAATATACTGAATTTTAGCTATTTTTTTTTTTAAGAGATGGCAGCACTTGGTGACTAAATTTACGTTTCGTCTTTACGTTTATAGAAGGAATAATAAAGGTTTGATTTGTAAACAGATTTGTCGAATTGAACCCTATTCAATCCACGCTAATTGGTTGGTTAATTTTTTTTCGTAATTATTTTGTCATTTAATAAAAATGTCTTTGAACATCCATTATAAAAGAAAATCCATAAAAAAACATATTATAGCCACTTCACCACAAGCGTTATCATTTAAAGTGAGTAATATTAGAGCCCTAATAGATATATTTACGTTTAATAGTTCGTGAGATATAGATTTTTCAATAGTAACGTTTCGTAAAGGATGCACTGAAAAATCAATAGTTAATGAATTTATTTTGAAAAATCTATATCTCAAAAACTATTTGACGCACAGATCTCTATTAAGGCTCATATTTTAGCAAATTTACTTTAATTTAAATGATGTTCTCTTACGTTTTCTTGTGTTGTTTATAGTTTTAAAGATATAGAGCTCCGAATGAAATTTCTTTTTTTAACGTTTTGAAACAGCCGCCATTTTATATTCCCCTTACCTATATTTGGCAAACTTTCACAGCTACTTTTACTTTTCATAGCAATACTTGAATTTGTGAAAAGATTCAAAAAGTAGAATTTTTATTTGTTTTCTATTATTATTTATTATACATTAATTTAAATTCATTTTTTTTGTTTACTATTCAATTAGTACTAGTGATAATTATTTTTATTGTCTATTTATTTTTCGTAGATCGTGAGATTTTAGTTTATAAGCTGTTATCATTTTTTTAAAATACATTTTATTGTATTTTTCAATTTTTTTAAATTATACACAACTTATGGCTGTTTTGCACTTTTACAAAATAAGATATAGAAGAATAAATAAATAATTCGTTGGATTTATTACAACTGGAAATGTATTAAAATAAATTGAGGAAATACAAAATTTTTCGAAAATTACATTTTCGATAAAACCTGGCAACTTGACTTACTTGCATATTAGTAACCAATTTCGAAAAACAATGGACAAAATAGGGCGCAACAATGAAACCTTTATTTTGTGGAAGTTAGGTCATTTAGATTTGGAAGATATTACAAATTAAGTCTAGGTTAATAAATTATATATAGTTATTTATAGCATTTATCTTATTTTCCTTATTATTCAATTGGTGAATTTAAAATTTCATTGTGAATAGTGACTTTTATTTAGTGAATATTTGAAAATGGGGGTGGGAGGGAACACTATAAAAAATGAGATCTTTAATATGCCTAGGAAGTAAAAATTGTTAATTATCTAATTATAACTCAATACTAATTATTATATATGCATATAATTGAAAAAATGTCGCCCTTAAATGCTTTGTGTAGGGCCACCCATAGCTCAGTGGTTAAGACACAGTCTTACCAATTTGATGTCTATTGGTGGTGCCGGTTCGAATCCGGCCTGGGACGTTGACTTTTTTCATTGCGTGGTGGTCCCACAAAATGAAGAACTTTGACCCCCCCCCAACCATGGTTAGGCAGTATAGGACTCCAATGGGAGTCTTGGCCAAAAAAAAAAAAAAAAAAAAAAAAATGCTTTGTGACTTAAAATTTCATCTTATATAAATATTTACATTCACACATATCTACGTTTATGTAATTATATATGTAGGGGCTTTAATACAAACACTTGTGAGGGGAAGGGTGTAAGATTTTAAATTTTCCTAAAATTTCGAAACGTATTTCCAATTTATATTATAAAAATCCTCAAAAAATTATTTATCGATTTTAAGCTTTGATTCACAAGACTGAAGGGACAGAAAAACTACTGGTCGATTCCGACAATTACAAAATTTACTAGAGAAACGGTCTAAATATATAATCCATTACAAAAGACTGATCTACATGGCTGTTATAAGGCCTATCTGGACATACGGAGTTGAGCTTTGGGCCTCCACTAAACCTTCGAATTCCTCCCGAATCCAATCCTTACAGTCCAAAATCCTTAATGCTCCTTACTTTGTCACTAATCAATTCATCGATCAGGACCTCAATGTTCCATATGTTGCCGATTTGGCCAGAACCAGATACCAATCCTTCCATGATAAACTTCCCAACCACTCAAACCCACTTGTTTCTAACCTGGATTCTCCTTCATTATCTAATAATCCTCCAAGGCGTCTGAAAAGAAGATGGCCTAAAAATCTTCTCATCTAGAAATTTTATTGGAGTTCTATCAATGTGTAGATTCTCCATATGTTTGTGTCATGTAATTATATCACGTACAGCAAATTTACTTTTATATATTTTTATACAGTTGTAGATAACAATAAATAAATTATTAAAAAAAAAAGGTTTGGATTATATCAATAAATAATTTTTCATTGTTATATTTCATAAGATATATTTCTCATAAATAATAATAAAAAAAAACTGAAAACTTCCTAAGTAAATATTTGAGTATGAGATATCGTGATCTCTCCAACTCTTCTCGATCTGATCTTTTTATTTTCTTGTTGCGAATGTTGACAATTGACAAGAATAACGTTTTTTTTCACACTGCATTAGTACAGTAAAATCACGATTTCATTACAACAAAGTTACAATTTATTTGTTTTAAACTTTAGTAACTCTCTGATTAAAATATTTATAATCATTCTTCCAGTTTGAAGTTTCTTCTATATAAAATTCTCAAACTTCTCTTGTTTTCAAATTATTAGAGGGGGTCCCTTTGTACTTGCACGTTTATAAAAACACAAATGTTTTTCTTATTCTGATATGCATTATTTATATATATTTTTTGTTTCAGGTACGTGAAAGAATTTTTTAACTGATCTGGTTACCAAGGTAATTTATTCTCTTTATATGTTTTATTATTTAACATTCAAACTTTTCCCTTTGAACTTGGGAGTCCTAAGGGGTCCCCTTAGTACTTATGAATGGGTTACCCTTAATTGGGAAAAATCTGATGGTGAGCGTGAATGAATAAATCCCTTTACACTGCCGTTGTTCAAGAAGCAATACTTCCATATAGAGTGCTCAATCCCTTACCCTCCATGGGTTGTAGCGGATACAGATTTTCATTTTTGATTTTTAAAAAAAAATCCTTATGCTTATGAATATATTAAATTTTGAAAAAAAACTCATCAATTATTTATCACAATGTTTAATGAAATTTAAGTTGGTATAATAATTTAATTACAAGTCGTACTTGTTTCAAATATAAACAATAATAAACAACAGAAATTTCTCTCCCACAGCCATTTTCAGTAATAAATAAACAATTTTGGCCTATTTACTGCCCACACTTTTTGACAATACTATGTGAATTTAAATTTTTTTTTTAAAGGATTGGCGGAACGTAGTTTTATTAGGAAGATAATAAACTCAATTTTTTTCAAACTAAAGAAATTCAGTAACTTAAAAAAGTATTTTTCTCTATTTCAACCATTTGCTCTAATAAACGTGCAGATGATAGCTTGGAGGATAACAAATAATTCTTCCCTGTATGTTTTAAAATATATTATAAAAATAATTATTTTCTATTATTTGTTTATTTGTATATTAACAAATAGTAAAAAATATTTGTTTAACTTTAAAAAATAATTAAATATGTAGAAATTTGTTGAAAGAAAGTACTGTTACCAGACCAACGGTTGTACCCTTGTAATCCACATCCTTATGTGGTTTGGTCAGAATCACGCATAAACGCTAGATTTTACACTCTTAAGGGTACCCAACTTTATGAGGCAGAGCGGATCCAGAGGATGATAGAACCAATGAAGCATAAAATAATTATCAGCCAGGCCGGATTCGAACCCGGGTTTTTTGAGTTAGTAGCACAGTGCCTTACCAATGTGCTACTCACTCCCATAATTAACTTAATAAATCAAATTAATTGATTCATTTAATAAAAATATGGATTATTAGTTAAATAAAGAGTTGAGTATTTAACTAACAATATAAATTATCTTACCAATTCTTTCTCTCTACTACACTATTAAGGAGAATTATTTGTCTTAGTATGAATACGACTCACAATTCTGGCATCTGTCCTGGGTTAATTTTTTGAAAATGAGTGAATTAATGCTCGGTTAGGAGAATAAAAGGGGATTTTGGGGTATTGAATATTCAACCTACCTATAAAAGGGAGTTTGCAGAACTGAAAAGGCATGAGTTACACTCAAAATTCTTCATGTCATCTCTCAGATGATATGAGACTACTGGAGTGTTTATGTAATGATCCGAAAAAAAATATGGTAATTCCTAACTCAGTGTGACTTGAACAGTTTCGGTTGTTGAGGATTTCAATTTGAGACCTCTGCAAACAAGTCGAATCTCACTGACCCAGTTTGTAGTCTGGCTTTACTAATCAGAGTAATTCTCAAGTTTTAATAGTTAGTCATTCTAGTTTGAGTTTGGGGTGTATCTTCCAGACCAGTGGTCCCTTGATCTGAGAATTGTCTTTATAATACTGTAACTGTTTGAGTACAACTGATCAGATTTCCCTGCGTTTGATGGAAAAACGGATTTTCAGAAATGTGTTGGATTGGTGATTTTGATTTACTTTATAAATTTATGTTATTATTTACGTTAAATAAACGTAATTCTATTTATTTATCAATAAATTCAGTTAAAATCATGATTACCTGTAGTTCTCTTAAAACATCTGGCGGCAGTGCAACCATCCTGGAATCAAAAATTGTATTTGCTTTTATTTTTTTTTCTGAAACTAGATGAAGTATTTCTTCAATACAGTATGATTTGTTTGATAACTTTCTGAACGCTAGAAATAATTTTTTTTTATAATTTATTTATTGTTATTTACAACTGTATAAAAATATATACAAGTAAATTTCCTCCTTATGATAAAATGACATAAAGACCAAGAAATAATTTAATAAAAAAATCAGGACTATAGAAGCTATATTTTAATAACAAAATAGATTTATAAGTTGTTGATATAATTAAAAAAAGAGATACAATAATAAGATATAATAAACAATTTTTTTTCTCCTACAGTTTCCTTTTACATTCAATTTCGGTCTGTACAACAAATACAAATGTTTCATTCATTCCTATTTTTTTTTCTCATTTCTGCTCCTCCAATTTCACCCTTTCACAATTATTCAATTCACCCGATCAACAAATTCGCTCTCCGGAATTCACCCTCCTAGATCCTCTTCAGTGGCCCGCTAAACAAATTCAATATGTGACGGTAATCTGAGATCAGACCATCATTCATAATCACAATGACTATATTCAAATAACTATATTCACTAACTATAACTAATTGTCTGTTTCAATTTATTATCTTATTACGCCTTCTAGGAACTTATTATCTTTGAATTTAATACGGGCAAGTAATTAATTATTTTAGTTACATTATAGCTCTGTCAACTTTTAAATTATCTAAAAAAATATGTGATTATAAGGATAGTAATAATAATGAGCCAACTTGGAGACTTAAATGAGATCAGCACTAACATAATCCTCCCGCCTACGTCTCAGGTATGCCCGGGACACCTTCTTCTTATGGTTATTTGTTGATTGCCTTGTAAATAATACAATTACTCGATTCACGAGTGCCAGCAATCCTACAAAGAATATTACTTCGCTTAATATCCTCTTATTCTCAATTACAAAAACTAGAGGTTGATTTCTTGAATACGTGTGTGGTTCCTGACCGTAACCTATCTGTCAATAAATTAATTATGCTGACAAGTCGATAATTTGATTACAGCATGTAGCACGGCTCATTTGTAATGCATGTAGATGAATGCAAATGTCAAGTGAGGTTGGGTCCTATGTATACAATTGTATAATCAAGTTACGCTTACATCAGTCCTCTTAGGAAGGTAGAGTTATAAATTCGTGATAGCTTTCTTTTGAATTATTTTTTTCTATATGTGATATATAATAAATATATGTAATAATAATAATCTATGCATATATAAATTCTGTGGCCGTTATTAATGAAAGTCCGATAAAGGGGATGGAAATGGAGAATCGTTATCTTCAGCATTCCCAATCACCTAATGTTGAAGAAATGATGCCGCTTACCACCTATTCTCTTTAACGGGTTTATTGAATTAGCTCTAGAAATTGAAAGAGAAATGTAGGTATATGGGCGTGAAGTTTGGTTATGACTAGTTATATACGTTACAATTTTTTAAGTATCACTTGGATCATAAATGTGAAGGGAGAAACTTCTGGCTACAGAAATGGATAACTTGCATCGAATGGCAGGAATATTCAGACTATGAAATTTGACAGTAACAGAAAAAATGGAAATAGAAAAAATCTCTGGAAGAAAAAAAATGACTGCAGTTTTATGAGTGCTTAAAAATAATGCCTAAAGGAAGATAAACAAGGGAGGTACACTCGTATGAACTTGGTAGTAGAAGAGAGGGAAAACTCAAGGCAATGAAATGACAAAATCCTGAAATTGGACATAACCTAAAAGAGGAGTGATTCTTGGACAAGGTGATCTGGAAGGTCACACAAAATTTAGCTTAAGGAAATCCACTATAGCCTAAAAGGGAAGTACTACTCCATGGCCTAAAAGAGGAGTAATTCTTGGACAAAGTGAACTGGAAGGGGGCTATACAAACTTTAGGTTAAGAAAATCCACTATACGAGGATGATTTGAAAAGTTTCCGACCTAACAAAAATACAAGACATTTTTTCTGCTTTTTTTTTTACACACTTCTCACAGCGATACTCCCATCTCTGTAAAGATATGAGAAAGCTGCCCGTACATTGGGTTGCGTTTGCTCACGTTAAACCAAAAATGTGATCGAATGAACATTTCCAACACTCTGTTGGCGCAGTTTAGGCGCAATAAATCCGAGCTCGGGCGCCGATTAATTACTGTAGATGAAACTTGGATACAACAAGTTAAAGATAAACAAACAAAAAACAGTCCAAACAGTGAACTGCAAAGGGGGAACCGGTTCCATAAAAAGCAAAAACTGTTTTCTCGGCTGGGAAAGTGATGGCGACTGTTTTTTGGGATAGTTATAATCGACTATCTTTAAAAAGGAAAAACCATTACAGGAGCATTCTACCCATCATTACTTGACAAGCTGAAGGCAGGAGTGGAAAAATGGTTACATTTACAGAAAAAAAGAAAATCCTGTTTCACCAAGACAACTTAGCGTTGCCATGACGAAAATCCACGAATTACAGTTTTAAACTGCTTGACCATCCGCCTTGCTTACCAGATCTAGACCTAAGCGACTTTTGTTCCCTCATCTAATAATTGCTCACTTTCGTGAAAAATTATTTTGTAGAGAAAAACGCCGAGTAATTTATTTGGACGGGTTACAGAAATGGTAGTATCGCTGGGAGAAGTGTGTAGAGTTACAAGGAGACTATGTTGAATAAAATAAAAATAAAAAAAATAAGAAAGAATATCTTGTATTTTTGTTAGGTTGGAAAGGTTTCAGACCACCCTCGTAGCATAAAAGGGGTGATTCTTGGACTAAGTTATCTGGAAGGAGACTATAGAAAATTTAGGTTAATGAAACACACTGCTTGAATGGAAAACTCTGAATTAAAAAAAAAATCAATTATTTATATCACAAGTTTATCACAGGAATATGACCTGCAGTAATTGCCGAGAAAACTGGAACTTATTTAGAATAAGTGGGTTCTGAAAATAAACCTTAAGACGACCGAGTATATACTCTTTAACTCATCGAGCAATGAAAATGGAAAATTTACCTCTTCATCGCAGTACAGCATTTAAGAATTTAGGAGAAAGAAACCATAGATAAAGATATTTCATTGAAAGTATCTTAAAGGAGATATATTATTGGAATTCTAAACTCCTAGGTCCCTTGGAATAAAAATATTTCATTTGAAACAAAAATAATCTATTACTCCTTTCTTCTAGGAGAAAAATATTGATCAATAAAATACTAAATTATGCCGAAAATTTGACAATAATAATTTGATTTTCTATAAAAAAGCTAGAGCATCTTTAGGCTTCAGAATGTATCTTGTAGAACAACGTGTGGAGAAAGAAAAGAATATATTATATAATATTGAAACCACGTGACTTCAGTGGATAGAAGATGAGAGATGGGTGAAAAATAGTTCTTATATAAGCTAGAAGAGAAGACGGGATAGGCGATGAAGAAGAGTATTGAAAATGTGTGAGAGGAATGGGCGAGAAATGAGAAATAAATAAATCTGTGAGTTACTTCATCTATATAAAATAAATTGCATTTTATTTTTTATTCGTGATAATTATCAAGAAATATTTTAAATCAAACGAGCATCAATTTTACCATGCGAAACTCCTGTGTGTTTGTTTTGTAGAAAAGAATTTTCGTCATTAAAGCAGATGTAAAACTTATGCAGACAAGGGTTTTCTTAAAATAAATTCTAAGTCATATTATAGTTCCTGGTTTTGTCATTCCAAAGTTCATACATTTACTTAAATTTATTGTATATAATAAACACTTATAATATGTTTAATCTTATATTGAATACAATTTTATGAAATTATAAAATGGTCCATCTGTAACGGATATATGTGGAATAGATTTATCACAGTGTTGTTAGAAATAAAAAGGTTCATTGGGCTTACAACCGAATGCAATAAATCACAATTAAGTATATTAGTTTATTTGTATAAAACAGATGCTTAAAAATAATAAGAATTAAGTCTTGTTTACGATTAAAATTAATAATAACTTTAGAAAATGAAATGAGATTTATTTTGCGCAATGTATTGATTGTAACTTTGATTTTTTTTTCCGCAATAGTCAAAATTTGTTTAACCATTTTAAATAAATCTTTTTAACCTTTTCTTCGTTGTTCCTCCCCTCCATCCACAATAAATACTACATCCAAAGTAAATGAAGACGAATGTTCATCCCAGTCTCTAAAAATATCATATCCGTCATCACGAATTTTCCAAAATGTTTTATAAATTTACATTTTTTTTCACATAAATAGCATGCTTTTTATTACGACTGATTTTTATTTCCAATTTTCCCCTTCGTTATTCTTTAATCTTTTTTTTCATTTCATAACGAACTTATTTTATGGGATGTAACATAAGTTAGGAGAGAGTATAACGAGTGATAGGTCAATTTCTCATTCTGTTTCATCAATCCTGAATCAACTTAACCGGCTCGTTGAAAGAGTCTCACTCCCTCGGCCGCAAACGGCCCCAAACTTGTACTTGCCTAGCTATCCCGAACTTATATTATTTATATTCCAAGAGTTTTTTTACCAAAAAGTAAAACAAATTAAATTTCTCCTTGTCAAATAGATGTAAAATATCAAGATTTTCATTAAAAATTTAATTCATCCATATGAGTTACTCCTTTTATAACATTTAAATCATAACTTTCTAAAAATGGATATTTTAACTTTTTATGTAGAAAAGTCCTCATTTATTATTTTTTTTAAAAATAAATATTTCACAAAATTAAATAAAATCACATTTATACACTTGCTTAAGGAAGTGACAATTGTGTTTATATCCCTTTCATCTAACATGATATACTCTTAACAATTATCTCAGGTTTATATATATAATAAATAGTTTTAAAATAATTATATTTTAAATATTATTATTAGTATAACAATTGAGATAGAAGAGAATGTTCGCCTGCCTGGTATTGATTCCGAGTTGCTATGTACTGAAGAGTTGCGGGTCTGGCCTGTCGGGCGCCGTCGTCTGCTTCAAGGATCTGTATCTTATCACTTATATATAATTAATAATTAAATAATTGAGTATATACTTCTAATTTACTTATTATTAAAGTCGTAATTTTTAATAGCTAATCGTAGTATAAAATCTTTTATTTTTGCAGTAGTTTTTAAATTATTTTTACAAGATCTGATCGTTGACTACTCAATGATTTATTCTAATGTTTGCAATTAATATTAGTGGAGTTTTCTGCTAAAAGTCAATATATCCTATTTCGGAAAGTTATTTCTTAAAATTTTTTTATAGTAGTATTAAACGTGGATAAGACATATTTTTATGGAAAATATTAATTCGTAATAATTTTTTGACTGAGGATAAACTGAAATTTTAAAATAAACTTATCATGATTTTGGTGTGGAATTTTAGTTATTCACAAAAATTATGGAGATTATAATAAATAAATTATTTTGTATTTAACTTCTTTATTAATGAAGTGTAAATATTAAGATTAAGAGTGGATAGCTCATTGGTAAAGAACTGCAAACTTCCGGATCCAGATTCGAATCCGGTAGAGACAGATGAATATTTTCTGTTTTACTGTAGCCGTGAGTCAGCACTATGGATTCGGGAGCTCTCGGGAGTCCACCCAGCCTGATAAAGTGCGTACTCTTAATTGGGTAAAATGGTTGTGTGTGATTGTAACCAAATCACCTCCTTGCACAACCGTTGGCCTAGTAACAGTACTTCCTTACTAATTGTTCTAACCCTAACCCTTCATGAGTTGTAGGGGTACAAATATATATATAAAGATTCTTGTTGTTTGAATTTAATATCTTGGTATTATGACAGGCACGGCATCTTTCTTCTTCAGCGGTGGTCGAATGGCACTAGATGTTATCCTGTTTTAGATAACTAGGAGTTATCCTGTTTTGAGATTCTTAACTCATATTTTCATTTGTTACATAACCCTTAAAAACTGTATTTAGTAACTTTTGATAGACCACTCCTCATTTGTTTTAATGTATTTATGAAATTCACCGCATGAAATTTTATCAACCGAAATGTAAAATCTTTTTTAAACTCATTTATTATTTTTTAATACTTAAGGGACTCAAGTAATTTTTTATATATTTCAGTTATTGTTTTTTATCATTAAGTCTAATCGACAATTTTCCAAATTACTGTCAATCAAGAGAATCTACGCTGGGTAAACAAAGCAACAAACAACATCAATTTACGTATGTACATACGTTAATTTATTTATAAAAATATTTAAAAAGCAATTTTAAATATCAATGGAGAAGATGGCAGATAATAAAAAGTCGTAAAGTGGTACCAGATAACCATTAAGTTATATTATTCTAACAGACATTTGTTAATTTAATTGCCTCAATGATCTTCAACTTTATAGAGAAAACAGTTAATGATTGAAAAGCTTTATTCGCTCAGAGGTCATTTTCAGATGAAATTGTAGAAAATTTTATCGAGAAAAAAATATGACAAGACATTCTGTCAGGCTCATCGTGTTGGAGACATAATAGGTTTGAGATAATATCATAGATTTAGCTTGAAAGCAGAAATTTCGTTTTTAAATTTTACAGAAGGTAAAATTTTCTTGTATATTTTGCTAAATTTGATTTAATCGGACTTATTGATTCTGGGATTATAAATAATCTTTGTTTAAACTACGGAGAGCACTAATGTTTATCTGTTCTCAGTTCTCTGCTGTGCAGTGTAGTTCTATCTTTGCACGAAGTTCAATTGCACTATGATATTGCTCTATTTCATTTTTGCCTTAGAATTAGAAATTGCATTGAATTCAATTGAAACATTGGAAGGAATCGGCCACAAATTTAGGCAGGCTTGTACTAGTTAATCCAAATACCCAATCGACAAAGTTGTTGTAATTGGATATGTCATATTTTGGCAATGTAGAGTTACGCACCATAATTATATAAAATTTTTTGTGAAAACGCTTTTAGTTGTTTTATACATTTGTCTTTTGTTTTTTCCTTGTCACAGTACAAGCCCTTCTAACTACTGTCCCATACGATTAAAAGCGAAATGAGACAATTTATATAGAGTTACAGAGACGTACTCCAATATTAAAACTTATATCGTCAAACGAAACTTTGCATAAAAGCAATATTCTCATGGTTATTAATAAGAAGAGACTTACGATATCTGTTGTTCGCAACTGCTTTATGGAATTGAATAAAATCGCCATATCATGAATTATTCATAAAATGCAAAGTACTACACGGTCTTAGTGGATTAAAGTACTTCTTCAATGGCCCTATCTTGCGCAGATGAACTTCTAGCGAATGTTTCAAGTTATTTTATTGTTTATGTTTATGTGGTGCTAATATAATTTACATATTAATATTCTAGGGTACATGTTCAGCGGTTTTTTTCTATTCCAAACTTCGAGCACGCTAACTTGAAATGAAAATTATGGTGTTCATTTTTTCTTTGGTTTAAATGAAAACGACCAAACATCTTTTGTATGCTTTTTATCTGAATTTGTTCAATACACGAAGAACCATTCCTTTTTTTGTTTTCGCATAAACCTTTTCTTTGTTTATTTATTAATAATTCTTCAGATGTAAATTAAACAATGGTAATATAATGTAATGAGATGTAGATAGTTGACCGTAGATTAATGCTTGAAGAAGTTTATCGGGGGGTGCGGTCAGGAAAGAACAACATAAATAAACAAAACAATATTTATTTATTTATGTTGTTCTTTGCTGACCGCACCCCCCGATAAACTTCTTCAAGTAATATAATGTAGTTTACAGATGATAACAAAGTAGAGAGCCAAACAGAGGCCAGGATAGCAGCAGGAAATAAACGTTATTTATCACTGCAGAAAATACTGAATTTTAGAGCTCTCTCTAAAAGGATGAGTGGTCATTTAGAAAACCATTGTAAGGCCAGTAGTGATTATGGGGGAGAACCATGGCCCTTGACAAGAAAAGCAGAACAGATGCTCAACTCCTGGGAGAGAAAAATACTCAGAAGGATATGGGGAGGAGTCTCGGAGAATGGAGTTTGGAGAAGAAGGAGTAATGAGGAACTGATCAATTTGTACGGGGAACCCAGCATCGTGGCGTTAGTTAAAAGTGCAAGATTAAGATGGTTAGGACACATTGAGAGGATGCTCGATGAAAGGATACCGAAAAAGATGGTTAAAGGCAAACCAGATGGAAAACGGTAAAGAGGACGTCCCCGGATCAGATGGCTGGTCGATGTGGAGGAGGATTTGAAGCTCTTGAAGGTTGGCATATGGAAGGAGAAAGCAAGAGACTGTGTAGACTGGTTGGCTGTTGTGGAGGAGGCGGGTTCTTGCAGGTAGTATAGTGCCATAATAATAATATTAATATTAGTATAATGTAGTAATAAGCTAATGCAAGTATTTCTTAATGAAAGGTATCTGATTCTGAAAATAAATGACAAATATCTTCATTGCATAAATATTTTTATGCAATTCTTCCACAATACATTCCAAAAGTACATTTTGACTTGGTCTTTTTTTGTTTTGTTTTTTAAATCATTGTTAAAAGTGGAAACGTGATTATAGTTAACATTTTTACTGCAGTCTTTAACAATTATAAAATAAATTTTTACAGTACTTGTTTCATTTAGTTATTCAAGGTTAATACATAGTTTTTCTAATAATGTTATGCATCCGAAATTTGAAAAAGGATTGCCTATTTTTTGTGTTATATCTCCTCTTGTGAGATTGTGACATGTCGTACATCGACCAACCTACTTGCTATAATTTTCTGTTTAAAAGGTGAGATAAGTAAGGCAACATGGAGTTAATGCTAAGTGGCAGCCTACATCCCCATTATATGTATAATGGCCCCTCAGTGGTGAAAGTGGTTTTAATCAATTATAAAGGGAGTTTACACAAAAAAACAAAAAACACTTTATATTGTTAGTTAACAATAAATTGTTTTCCTTTACTATTTTGATACCTTTTTGACCGTCACCCAGGCTATCTTCCAACAAAAAATCTTTATGAAATAATATATAAGTACCTTTGTTGGTTTAAGTTTTTTCCAAAACTCTTATCCACTATGATAATCAGACCTATTTGCTCATACATTTGTTTCACCAAACCATCAAATGTCTCCCGTATCTAATCCTTACAATCCAAAATCCTCTGTTACATTCTTGATGCTTCTTATTGCGTTACAAACATTCGATTCGTTGCAGAGTTGGCCCGAAATAGATACACCTCTTTTCATTACACACCCAAACCCATTTGTTCTTAATCTCTCATCCTTAATCCTCGATAATCTTTCGAGGCGTCTTAAAAGAAGATGGCCACAGGATCTTCTAATTTAAAGCAATGATTGAAGTACTACCATTGGGTTGTTCCTTCCCAGGATTAGCATGTGAAATATTTATCATATTTACTTATTGTACTTTTTTTTTGCAGTTGTAAATTTCAGTAAATAAATAAAAAGTTTTTCCAGCTCCTGGGATATGTGAACTAAATTCTGCATTCATTTTACTTTATCTCGTCCTGTTTTTGCTCGAGTTGGTAAAACTTTGTTTAGTTATTAACAGATATTTGAGAGATCTAATTTTTATTCTATTTTTTTCTTTATAATTTTCAGTTTTTTCATTGATTGATTTTTGTATTATTTGTTATTTCCGATGGAAACTTTAATGTTTTCTATAAATTAATAAACCCTCAAGAAGATAGAAATACAATATTTATTGAACAAGTAAGACCCCCCCCCTCAGTAGGGCACTAACCCGTGGCAAGATGGCGCTATATGGAGCAACCATTAAAGTGGGCCTATGGGAATGTCGTTAGGGACTAATGTATGCGGCTTTGAGGTGGCTTCTCTAAGCCCCTCTCCAGGTGATGTACTTATTCATTTCCTCTCTCTCTAAGTCCATAATGGAAACATTCCATCCCAACCTCAAGTTTCATTTTCCCATCTTTAATTAAATATTACTTTATGCTTAAGTATTAAGGAGAAAGCTGTAAAACTGTACTTAGAAAAAAATAATATTGCTGAGACGAGGGGCTTTTCGGATATGAAACTATGCAAACCTCTTCTCTAGAATAGAAAAAAATCCCTGGTTCGATTTTAATGATAGTTATGATGTGGTCCTGGAATTTAATAAAAAATTAGAAATTTTCGGGCTTGATTATTTTAAGTAAATTTTTTTTCTGCCAACATTCGGCCTTGTAATTTGCCTTTGACGTAAATAAAACTGTTAGAAAGCTTCTATTTTTTCTCTTCGACCCCACATCAAAATATATCATGTGTGAGAAAAAGTAGTTTCAAATAAATAACACATATGTAACCGGTTTAACCCGAACCAGATATCACTCCTTCCATTACTCCCTAACCACCCAAAACCCACTAGTTTCTAACCTTGCTTCCTCTTCCATTTCTGATAATCCTCCGTGGCGCCTGAAAAGAATATGGCCACGAAATCTGCTAATGTAAAACGTCATTAGAGTTCTACCATTGTGTAGATTCTCTTCATGCCTATAACAATACAATTTAACTGAGATCAAATTTACTAAATGTATTATAATGCACAGTTGTACATAGCAATAAATAAATAAAAAAAATAAAGAACCAAATTGGTAACCTGAAAATTACTTATGTAAGGATCACTCACACGTATCAAATATTACAAAAATTATAATAATCAATTACGTTTTAGTTATAATGAGTTTTAAGTTATTTAAATTAAGTATATGTTTTTGTATGGAATATATTATAAAATTATAGTTTTACGATATTACCTAATTATTCAAAAACAAATATTTACAATTATTATATATCGTTTCTGCGTTCTAGGCACTATAAGGACGGAAAACCATTATGCTAAGATACAATATAAGTAATTGATAATTCATATTGAACATTTCTTATACCATTTTTCAATAATATATCCAATTAAATATTAATACAGTTTCAATTTTATTGGAGGAAGTCTTCCCAGAACGCATTTTATAATAAAATGCAATAGGGCTGTAACTGCCTCTATCATGTCCTGTCCATCTCGGAGACATTTTAACGATGTCACGTTCGCGAGTAGGGTCTATATTTTACTCCCCATGTTGCTCAATAACATCCCCATTTTATTGCTGATTGTTTATTGGCTGCGACAAGCATGGCGACGTTAATTATAAATAGATAATATTGTCAATATTGATAAGTCTCAAAACAATCTATATTTCTTAAAAAGTCCAACGTATTGGCCAATTCGGTTATCTTGAAGAGCAATCTATCGCAAAACAGTTTTTATTATACATATTATTTTTAACAAATTAATTTGTTATTAATAAATCATCTGCCCAGGTCAATAATTTCAGTAAAAATCACCAAATGAGACATTGGTATAATTGCTGTTATACAATTGGCTTTCTATGTAAACAATTCCCAAGACATGTAGTTGTGGAAAAACCCTATTTAGGTACTCTAAATTATTTTGTAAATCAATACTATATACATTTGTTGCTCTGATCAAAAAAGTTACCATAGGGTTCCAGATGATCTACAAAAAAATTATTTAAAAACCAGTAAAAAAATATATATCTCGATTTCTAGACTTCATCTCTTCTTAAGATATTGCGATAACCATCTTAGTGTCCTGGAGTTAAGAATTTGTAAAGAAGACATAATCACCCGACGATATGCTGATCGTCTTCCAACGGAGCTTCACAAACACTTTAATCGGTTAATCAGAGCATGGTAGGGACATATTAAGTAAGGATGGATTATGACAAACATTCTATTTATAATTTCAGAAGATTTTATAGGTCACTTGCCCCTGGGATTTTGGTACTTTGTTAACTTTAAAAGGAATACGTTTCTTGCATCTTTGCATTATTAAGTTTTTCTTTCTATTGTTTTATCAGTTAATTATTTTTGTTCTCTTTTGACCGCACCTATGACCATCTTCTTCATAATATGAATAAAAATAATTTTTTATATTATAAAATTACGTTTCGAATTTCCGGTGCATCTCATAACTTTCACTTACCGTCCTGCTTAGAGATTAAATTAATTCCTGCACATTTCAAAACATTCATACATTTTTCTTTACCATCCAGGATAACTATGTTTATTATATTGTTAATATATCAGTAAATGAATGTAAAGCCTGATTATTTTTATAACTAGGAATGGGAATTTTATGTCATAAGAAAGTAAAAAATTGTACATAAATATGTGTTTAATTATATAAAAGCCTGCAAATAATCAAAATAGTACATACGACTTTTTAATATGTTAAATGAAGGTTTTAAAAAAGAAAAAAAAATTACGTTGTAATTTTAATCAAGGGTATGCATATCCAGGACTTGGTAAACTTGGGGGGAGGACAAGAAGTGAAGCCAACTGAAATGTCGCAACCGGCAGATTGTTACATTCTGCACGAAAAAGGCGAATAAAATCACATTTTAAAGAAAATTATATATAATTGTTGCCCTGCTTTATATTATTTATTACAATTATTTGCTTGACACAAAATTCTATTTTAATAAAAATTTATAATTTTTCACTTCTGGGGAGGGAGGCATTTTCCTCTGCCTATGATTGTAATGATTATTTTAATCCACCGTCCTCATCTTTCTCATCAATTACTTTGCAAGTATTTTAATACTATATTTGTATTGACGAAACTATGGTTTTTATTATATAACTTAAACTAAAATCCAAATAATTATAAATTAATAAAAATAACTTTTAGTATTGCGCGCTCACCGATAAGGACGTAGACATTTGAACTCAGAGGACTTTAAAATAAGTATTTCCATTAAAAACTCAGATTTGGAATTTTTTACGGTCGGCCACAATACTTCTCCTTAATATATACTTCATATATTGCTATGTGAAAGCATTATACTTGTCATCAACAATTTTATTTTATTTGTTATAATCTAGAAAGGAAAAACTTTATTAAAATATAAAGTTGTGCTGTACAACTTCATTGGGTTGCTAATTAGACAGCATACTTATTTTAGTCTAATCAGACACTATTTTTAATCTTACGATAAATAAACCTAGACAAGTATACAATAATTATAAACATTTGCAATATATAATATTGAAATATGATTTTTTTTTCTCCTTTTTTTCCCTCCTTTTCTAAGGATAAGCATATATAAATATAAAGTATAAAAAAGATATTGCTGGTCAATTTACATATTACAATAATTAAATAAATAGGAGAAAATTATTCATGTTCTGATGTAAATTTGACTTCACAATATGCAAATATTTTTTTATTTTTCATTAAGTTTTGTTGAAGTTTTTTTAGGCTAAAATTAAAAGTTTGTAAACAAAGTCAAATATATTTAAGAAACGTTAAATAAAATACATGGCTTTGTTTAAACATTTTAAATTTCAACTTGAAGTTAAACGGCGCTATAGATTTCAGAAGTCATAAGTCTAACATATTTATTATTAGAAACGACAATTAAAATACATGACTGCATTTATACATTTTTTTATAACCTGAAGACAGTTTGTGCTTTATGAAAAATTTAAAGTTCTTCAATCAATTAAAACGCATTCGATATCATAAGTCATAATGAACTCTCCTAATTAAAATTATGTAAAATATAATAAACTATATATTAAACGGATATTCTTATAAATGTATTTAGAATACGAAGAGGTGAATGAAAGAAACCTGAAAATATTTGTGAACTGATACAGCATTCAAATATTTGCGCAATACACAATTTATCGTTCGCAGAGCTACATAATTTCAGAACCTGTAATTCTGACAGGGAGAAGAGGCTTGAAGGGAAAAGATTGTCATGGACTCCCGAAATCCCGAAGGGGAAATGAATTCGTGCCGGGGAACGAGGGGGGGGTGAATAGCCCCCTCCCCCTAACTCTGCTCTGTCACAACTTGCGGACCCTCATCAACTGCTCTATCCCAAGGGGCAAAACAGCATGCCTCTTCTCGCTCTCCATCCATACATATGATTTACGACAATTTCTCTACAGGCTTTTTGCTAAGTCCGCGGAAAATGAAATATTTCAGTTGTAAAAAGTTTATCACAATAACCCTATCATGGATATCACATGATGGCTTGAAACCCTTGTCTTATCGTGTTATATATAAAAAAGTTGAAGATTATTAAATCGTTGATATTTAATAAAGTTGTTGTTGATTTTCTAATATTCTCCAGTTCTCCTTCTGCGCACCTAGCTCAGTAATAACCAATAGATGGGGCCTTATTTACATTTTTTATTGAATATGATAGTATAAGAAGATTTTAGAACGATTTTTTTTTTAAATAATTTATTTATTGTTATTTACAACTGTATACATATATACACATCAAGTAAATTTGCTGTAAATTATATTATGTCATGATAAAAACATGTGGAGAATCTACCCATTGATAGAACTCCAAAAACATTTCTAAAGGAGAAGATCTTTAGGCCATCTTTTCAGACGTCTAGGAGGATTACTAGGTAATGAAGGAGAAGCCAGATTAGAAACGAGTTGGTTTGGGTGGTTGGGAAGTTTATCATAGAAGGAACGGTATCTAGTTCTGGCCAAATCGGCAACATATGGAACATTGAGGTCCTGATGGATGATTTGATTTGTGACAAAGTAAGGAGCATTAAGGATTTTACGAAGGATTTTGGATTGTAAGGATTGGATTCTGGAGGAATTTGATGGTTTAGTGGAGCCCCAAAGCTCAACTCCGTATGTCCAGATAGGCCTTATAATGTCATGTAGATCAGTCTTTTGTAATAGATTGGCATATTAGACCGTCTCCAATTTTAATTTAATCAAAGTTGAAGAAGCCAAATTAATTGAAGTAACAGATCTTATAAGGATTGGATTTGGGAGGAATTTGGTGGTTTAGTGGAACCCTCATAGCTCAACTCCTATGTCCAGATATAGAACGAATTTAAGTATCATTTCTACCTTGAACAACTGAGTCATTTTAAAAGGACTATCATTTCTTTATTTATTTTGGCATTATAATTTTCATCCTCCACTAATCCTTACAAATTTTTGAATTTTATTTGATGCTCGCTGTAATGTTGGCGTCTAGTAAATATTTTGAAGATGTTGATTTTATTAATTTTATTTACGGATTCTGATATTAATTTTTTTATTTTAAGATTAATTAATACCTGAATTTTTTTTATCTGAATCGTCTTGAAGATGTAAATCGCTAATAACTTGTCAAAAATTCGTTACAGAATTGAATTTCGTGGAAGAGCAGGATGATTCCATTAAATAAGCGTAGTTCAGGTATTTTTTAATTGAGGCTTCATAATCCTGGCATTTATTTTAATTTTCACGTCTAAGAGAGGAATATTAAATTATGATAACGGAACCTTAGATAAAATCAGAAACGGTATTTTTTTTTTTTTTTTTTTTTTTAGATTTACTGCTCCGCCTGTACGCTAATTATCAAAAACCATAATCAATTGTTTTTGTTGATTTAGATCAAAAAGTGCCCAATACAATCTGATTTAATACCATAATATTTAAATAAACATTACCTTTTTTTATTGGTAATTACAGAGGTGGGTACTCTGCAGAATAATCAGAAGGAAATTAGTATTTCCAGATAGGCCTTATAATAGTTATGAAGATCAGTCTTATGTAATGGATTGGCAGTTTAAACCGTTCGTCTCGTGTAACAGTCGGAATCGACGCGTAGTCTCCTGTCTTTTCAGTCATGTATGAGGCTTCCATGTCAGTAGTTTGTCCAGATGTAGTCTTAAGTGACGGATCTGTTCGACAGGAATATGTGGGGTATTATTAAAGGATACTGTAGGGCAAGAGGTCATGGGTTTACGGCGAAGGGTAAATGTGATTTGGTGGGATTTATTGGAATTCAATTTTAATCCTCCAGTTTTGGCACCATTCTTCAAGGGTGGTGATGTGGGATTGCAGGGATTTCGATACAATATAAGGATCATTGTTCATTGATAATAGACATATATCATCAGCATAGGTGGTGAGGATAGTGTTAGGGTAGGTTGGGATGTCAGCTGTGAAAACTGTATACAGGATACTACCCTGAGGTACACCAGCAGACTGACGGAATTAAAACTTAAACTGATAAAAATCTCTACTTCCGTATCCTCATTTTCCTAGTTCTGATGATTATTGTGACTTTGCCATCAGATATGCAGTAGTCCAGTAGTGTCGAAGAAAATTTGAGGAATTGGACGGCCGATTTTTTCTCGATTATTTTACTCAATGAATCTGAAATGTAAAACCTCAATTTTTTGGGATGGGGATAGATTTTTTTCCCTGGTCGATTAAGAAGTTATATTATTGGAAATTAAAAAAAATATTTCTATTAATACAATGACATTTGTTTCAATTAATAAGATGATTTTGATTAAATACTAAATACCATAATAAATAGTAAGCATTGAATTTTTATAAAATGGATATAAAATAATTAGAGGATTTGATGCCCTTGTATTCCAGTTCAAACAAGACCCCATCATTTACAATAGGAGCCCCCATTTTTCGCCATTGTCGCGAGAAGCCTACTAAATTACTCTACCCCCCCCCCCACAATGTCCTCTCTCCCTCCCGTTTGAAACAAATGCTTTTAACCGCTAATTGTTCCGGTTCTCTACAAAGCTCTTAGTGCCTCAATGGCATTATTCTCGCTGTTTGATATTTCACTGGAACTTATTATTTAAAGAGAGCGACTTACTTGGTTAATGAGTAGATTAGGTTCGTTAAGAATTCTCAAAACTATCTATTCCATCCACAACAACTTAAGATAAAAGGAAATTACTGACGCCAATTCCAATGAAACATCTTTAACTTGTTTTAAGAATCTTATAGGTTTTTCAGGGATCTGAAATCTTCTTAACAGCTCCATCAATGATTTGAAAATTTGAAAGAAAGAAGAAAAGTGTTCCTAACATCACTTACACTGGGAATTAAATTTCCCTTACCATTATACGATGAATTAAATTAGATTCTCCCCCTTACTTCCAATATCACCTCTTTTTTTTTTAATAGTTTTTTCTGTAATAAATTATTCAAATATTTAACATTTATACCTCAGGAGTTGCATTTGCATCGAAAGAAAATCGTAGATATATTAGCTACGTTATACACATTTTTACAGAGTTTATGACCAATTAAACGAACATATTAACATAAAAGCCACACGATTACAATTCTGCATGCTTAAGAGCCATTAAAAGAAAAATAAATCAGAAAATGTTAGCCAATTAATGATCGAATAAAATATTTCATTAGTAATGTCATTATTATTTTCTCTCCATAAACATAATACTATAGTCAAGAGTTCCCCAATCTTTTTCGGTTTGTGGCTTTCTTAATAATCAAATTTTTTCCTACATTTTTGACTTTCTTGAAAAATTGAAAAAATTTCCTTTTTAAAAGCGATTAACCATTTTATTGCGTAAAATTAAAAACAGATACTTCTTATTTTCCTTGGCTGCCCAGGCTTCCTGCCGCATACCTTTGCCACTAGATGGCATCATGAATTTCTGTTCAGAAGTGAGGGGTGAGAAGTGAGTTTAAGAGCCTTACTTAAACAACTGTCCTCGTTAGACCACTGAGGAAAGGATGTTCGTCTCTTCGATATCTGATCGACATTTTTTTAAGACCTGATACTTCAATTAATTTGGCTCCTTCAACTTTGATTAAATTAAAATTAGAGAAACAACTAAATTATACAATTTTCTTTGAAACAGACATTGGTTAATTTTATTTTTAATCTTTGTGGAGCAAGGTCCTGTGTTATTCTGAATCCTTAATGCCTTCCTCTGTGGAGTAGCACCTGGGCACTAATTTAAAGCGTATATTTCTTAATCCTACTCTTGTAGTTTAAATAGAACGAATTTTACATATAATTATTTACATTATCTTTAATATGATATGGCAAGCGTAAAATATATGCACTGTATAGTGAACATTTGCGAACTTAATAACCACTTATCTTGAGATTCAGAGCTCTCAGATTTGAATAGTAAGATCCTCATAGAGAGTATTCATGCTATCAAAAGTTGTTATTAACTGTTCAATCTCTCTCACTAATTACAGCTTGCCAATTCAACATCGCCGGCTCAAGGGCAAAGGTTCAAGATTTGATTTCAACCATCTGCTCCCTCATTTTATTAGTTAGAATTTATTTCTAGCACAACATGGCGAAACCTTATCGGATTTTTATGGAGGATTACCGTAATAAAAAGATTAACTTATAAGATAATTAAAAATTAAAGATTTCATTTAAAAGGCGAATTGATGGACTTAAAGCATGTATGACTGATTTTCTTGAATACATCATATTCTATCATATGCTAATTTTACAGACCCCCAACTGTGTGGCACATTTTAATATCTATCAATAAATAAAAAAAGTGTCAAATTTTTTTTTTTGCAGAAGAAGCTTATAAGTATATATTTTTTAAAATATTTGCGTCAAACTTAATTCTATGCTTCGAATTTTTTGTATATTAGATATTTATTCCCTTAAAAGTAAATTTACTAAATAAAAGCAGTACTTAACCCATTTTCCTGATTTATTTTTCAAGATGTGCCGATTTTTAAGAAGAAAAAAACATCTTCTAACAAACCAAGTTAAATTTTCATTATAAATTATATAATATTTAAAGAAAAGTCGAAAAAACACAGAAATTACTTTCAATCTTTGCAATGACAAAATTTGAAAATATCTTAAAAAATTACAGTAAAAAAAAAACAAACATAAAAATTATCAGCCTATTATTGAGTGAATTTAAAAATTTCTCGATGTATGATTACTATTTATTAAATCAAAATTCTTCATTTTTCTTTGGCCAAAAGACGATTTTTTGAGTGGACACGTCTTAGGTTCATAATTGTTTTATCACGCAAAGCTGTATTTGTATAAGGCTTTTCTTATTTAAATTGTTTTTCTAAATATGAATATTTATTTATTGATATGAAATTTATATATTTATTATAAATTGTTTTGTTTTTTCATTATTACAATAAAAAATGAAATAAATTCCGTCCTTTGTTCCCTTTACTTTGTTTTCTATGAATCTGAGTTACGTTTGTTCATCTCAACTTAAAAATCGTAAAGCTCAGGTCCAAATACTTCACTGTTTACGAAAAAAACTCTTGTCGCAAAACAAAAAAAGTGTCTTCTTTATATTTATTCGGCCTGGTGGGCCTTACATGGTTAATGTATTAGGTAATTTTTTTTTTTTAACAATTGATTATGGTGGAAGGGGTATAGCCTCATATAAAAGGGACTCCTAACTATATACTAAGTTATAAATAAAACAAAAAATTAAGATAATATAAAGTGATTAAAATAATAATTCTTAATAAAAGTAAAGTTAGTATGAAAAACAATGACATTCACGGATTTAACAAAATAAATAATTGACTTCTAATGGGAAAAAAAAGTGAATTTAAGAGAAATATGAAGAAAAAAAAAGAAATTAAGATAAAATAAAATTTTAGAGTGACAATAACAGAACTGATAAATATAGAATTTATAACAGGATGTCCTACAGCAGCCTGGGCTTCAGTCTTCGGGTTGTGGTTGGGTTTCTCAAGTTATAGGTCACTGCTCCTTTAACTGTAGATAAATGGGAGTGGAACTTTGAACCGTTTTTTGATATAATCATATAATCGACTCCATTCCGAATGCAATTGGCTATTTTCATGAGCTGTTGGACTATAAAAGGAGAGAAACACGATATGTCCACAATATTAATGAAATTAGATATAAAAGTTATATTCTTAAAATAATACCTAATGTAACAACAATAAAACTGAAGTGTATATACATAGAAAAAATAAGTAATAAAAAAGGAAGAAAGAGAGTTTTCTGAAAAAGAATATTTCTTTTCTTTTTTGCCTTATAAAGTATTTCTAACTCGTTGGTTTATAGCCACTAGAATCTAACAATAGTCCAGAACAAATCCGGATAAATAAATTATTATTTATTGAGGTCTGTATAATACTCCTGTACTGAAAGCTTACGAGCTGTACTAAATAAATAAACGGGTCTTGAATTTTTATTTTTTTAAAAAATAGACCCCATTATCCGTTTACGACTGTACCGGATTCAAAGCAGTTCAATACAATCATTAGAAATTTGAATAAGTATTTTATCTAAAAAGTTTATTTTTATTGATAGTTACAAAAGCTTAAGAGCCTATTGTACTTGAGAGCGGAGTAGAGCCGAGACCATAATAAACGTGCGACCTACCCCCGGAGCACAAAAGAAATAAATGAGGGTTGCAACAATAGAATCACAAACTGGAGAACCGTATATCAGAGGGATTACTGCCGTAGAATAACAGAGGTTTTCAGGTTTTGTTTATTTTTATTTATTATATTTTCTAAACTAGAGTTTGCCTCTGAGGTAGAAGTTTATTTAATTTTTTTATTCATGTGATATGTTCAAAAATAATATTTTAATTTTACAAAATCTTTTTAAAATTATATCTAAGTTGTAATGAATTTATGTAGGCGAATGTACCGTGGTTAGGCGCGATGCTACTAACTCCAAGACCCGGGTTTGAATCCGGCTGAGCAGAAAATTTGTTTTCTGTTACACTGTATTCGTGAGTCAACCCTGTGTGTTCTGGAACCTTTCTGGGATCCACCCAGCCTCATAAATAGGGTAAAAATCATCGAGCGTGATTCTGACCAAACCTTACACAATCGTTGGTCTTGTAACAGTACTCCCTTACAAAGTACTGAACCCTTCATGGGTTGTAGTGGTACATTTTTTTTTTTTTTAATGTCTTTATATTTTAACAATTACATTTTTATTCTATATGTCAAATACCTAATGACTAGAGACTTGATTTTTGTGCTGTAAAAAACCTAAAAATTCAAAATGTGAATATAGCAACCAAATCCTGTAACAATCATCTTTAATTTTTAATTTGTAATATTAATACATCTAATAATTTTTAAGCTTGCTCGGATCAAATTGTCTACGCTTATATAAAAATATACATAATAAAACTTAACTTCTTTGATTAAAACCTAAGATTTTTTTTTAAGAGCTTTGAGTAAACTAATTTAATTAAATGTTTTTATGCTCCTGTTATGTTCCGATTCTATTTTTCAACTTCTGAAACCTACATCAATTTTATGTTTTAGATAAAATCTGCAAGACACTATTGTAGAACAGAGTTTTCCAAAATATTCTTTGAAGCAAAATTTATTTTTTATATTCCCCTAAAATGTCAGATAGCATGTTCTTCAGCTTAGCTTTTCAATTTTGTATTTACATGCGAATATAGCATTAAAAAAACAAAACAAGTTAAACGTCAATGGAAATCCGTGTTAAAACAATAACATTGAACGTTCCCTATAACAAACTTTTTGCAGAAATATTATTTCATAGCTACCCGAAACCACTGGTTAATACTGTGCGAAGGATATTTGCCACTTCTGTTAACTTGTTCTTTTTTTGTTAGGTTGAATGTTATTCAATGCATTAATGCATTCTACACTATAAACTAAATAAGGAAAAAAATAATGAAACTAAATTAAAATAAATAAATACGGCCATACATAATATGAGAAATTTAGTAATAGCATTAAATAAAAATCGTATAATTTTGCCTAAAAAGAAGTGTGGAATTTTGTGAACTTTTGGTCTCTTTACTTATTTTTCTTTGATCTTATTTACTTATTTTAATCTCTACAAAATACGCCGTTGAAGAAACTCAAGTGATATTAATGTTGATTGTGATTTTACAACTTCACTTCAATTACTCAAATAACGGCAGTCTATTCTGCCCACGTTTAAAATAATATAATCTATTAACCTATATTTGGGAGAAGGATAGCACAATGAGTCACTGCGCTATTACCTTCAAGGACCCGGCTTCAAATCCGGTTGTGGCAGGCAATTATTTATTCTGTTATTGTACCCGTGAGTCAATCCTGTTGGTTCTGTAGCCCTCCGAGGGTGCACCCAGCCTCATAAATTGAGCACCCTAAATTGGGGAAAAATCCTGGCTGTTGAGTAAGAGTTTCAAAATCACCTCCTTGTATGACTGTTGTTTTAAAAACAGTACTTTCTTTAAAAAGAACTGAGCCCCTGAACCTCATGGGTTTAAGTGGTTCAAATTATTAACCTATTTTTGACAACTATATCTATCATCAAAGAAAAGGCAACAAAGTTTAAATTTTATAGTGTATACAAAAATTTAATTATTAGCAGTTTTAGTAGAACAAAGGACACAATCTAAAAATTTGATACCATCAATAATATTTACCAATTAAAAGTCTTTTCTGGAATGATTTACATTTGTTAATAAAATGTTTAAAAAACAACATAAAAACTTCATTATAAATAATATAATAGAACGAACAATAGAAATAACAAAGTCTTAAGTAACCGCATAATAAACAAACAGCTTTGAAATCAATTTTGACGATGTAAGGTATTACGTAAGGAAAAAAATAAAAATAAAATGAAAAGTTAAGAGAAGCCTATTTATAAAAAATAACTAGAAAATACATTAAATTTATTCCTGATATCTGGATTCCAATGCTTTGATTCCTTCTAGTCATTGGCTAAACTTCTTACTATTATATATCCTCAAAACTTCCAAGTTTCTCTATTAATAACTGCTGTGTTTTTATTTCAGACCTTAATGTAGGATAGTTGTATAAAAATGTTTGATATATTTTATTATTAATTTATTTAGTAATAATAAAATTACTTTATATAGCTTAAGTAAAGAGTTTTTATCACAGAATCTAGCCCAGAACTTGAAGGCAAAAAGACTTATCTTTGAACTAGCAAGGGAACAGGTAAAAGGATCAAGCAGTCCCTTCAAGAAATAGCCCTTGTCCTAATCCTTATCAGGATCCAACTTTAAGCTCTAGCCTAGACTTATCCAGCCAATCTTTAATAGATCCTGACCGAGATTATAAACCACGTCTGTTCTTTAAATACTGTTGATAAGACATCTAAGTAGTCCATATTAGTCGGTCAATCCGTCCAAGAAAGAACTAAGTAGTGATTTCAGGGTTTTAAGGCAATGTAACTTTTAATCGACTTATCGAGTTCTTAAACACAAAAAAAAAAATCAAGTTTTAAGGTCCAGATGGGTAACAGCCAAGGTAAGGTACACAAAATATCAAAAAACAATTTTATTTGTAACCAAAAAAAAATCTGGCGGTCGAGCGTGATTCTGACCAAACCACCTCCTTGCACAACCGTTGGTCTAGTAACAGTACACCCTTACAAAGTACTGAACTCCTGACTCTTCATGGGTTGTAATGGTACAGATTTTTTTTTTTGTATTTATATTTTAACAATTATATTTTCATTCTATATATCAAATACCTAATGACTAGAGACCTGATTTTTGTGCTGTAAAAAGACCCAAAAATGAAAATGTGTATATTACAACAAAATCCTGTAACAATCACCTTTAATGTTTAATTTATAATATAAATACATCTTAATTGATTTTTTGAATTTATTTATAAATGAGCGGGTGGGATCACTGGTTGAAGGTAGATAAGAGTTTAAGTGATTTTTTCATTATATTCGGTTATATCTAAGATGACCGTCATGTTTCCTTTGTCAGCTTAACTGACAAAGGAAACTCTATATGTATATATAATAGAATAATAATTAATCAACTACTCAGTAGAGTAGTGAGTGATAGAATTGCTGGAGTAATAAATAGTGAAATAATAATTAATAAGAGTAATAAAAAATAGTTACAAGTAAGAGGATTGATAAATGTTAATAAATAAATAAAGGAATACATGTTAACCCAAATGTGCTTGTAGATTTTGAATGATGTCATACGCAAAAACTATATGGTGGGAGAAGGTGTCAAGGGGAGTGGGATTTTCGCTATAAAGAAACGGTTTGTACGTATCAAGAACAACTACAACATATTACGTTTTGTAATTTATGTTTATTGATTACTTTTACTAAGCTTATGTTAAAGAGGATAAAATGGTTCCACTCATTTATGTTACTCCACCTTAGAGATTTTAAGATATGATTGAAAGGCTCTAAAATAAAACCTTTAAGTCTTCAAATATGTGTCAATAACCAACAAATTAACGTTTCAGTCATCATCGATCCGGAAAAAAGATTAGATCACAATTGGTTGACCATCTTTTTTTTTGTATGACCTCTTTCCTGGTCTAACATACGGTGAAGGGAGAAGAAGTATCTATAGGATACCACCATATTCTGCCCACTGTGGGAGATCTAATTTTCATTTCGTGGCGCGGGGCAGAAATAAAATTCGCCCCCCGCCCGGTCGGATTCGAACCCGCTCAGCTAAGGTTGACCACGTGCCGTCCATCTCATAAATAGTCTTAAAAAGATTAACCTAATAGAGATGGTTATATAGGTGATACCAAAATACCTAATTGTGTTAAAGTGTTATTTGCTTAAGTGAGATTTTTTGCTTGATTGATTTCTCTTAAACATAAAATAAATATGATGACTCCGCTGTGAAATAATAAACTGAAGTAACATCCTTAAGATGAAAACCCCGTAGTTCATGACGGCCAGTTTTATTGTGTTAAGAAATTATACAGTTGTGCTATCAGTTATACTTTGCACACAAACCTCAAATATTTTGCTTGAATTTTATAAAATTAGCACGTTTAACATAATGAATGTATAATACAGGTTACGCGAAAATAATTAATAACTCGGGCTCAGATAACAAACGCACACTATGTAATACTCCTTATCCACATTTATGTGATCTCATCCTTTTCTTTCTTAATGCCTGAATTTGCGAAACGTTGACTGGTCAGTTTTCACTGGAGTTTGAGTGATTTAAGGTTTTGTTTTGTACTTTTTTAATAATATCTGGATCGTTTCTCTGTCATTATATTAGTCTTCAGACTGGCCGAGTTCTTTAAGAAAGAACCGACGATCTTTAGAGATCTAGAAGATAAGACGGTTTCTCGCCACTTTAGATTGTAACATTGAGATACTGAGAGAGAAAGCCACCTTGATTCGGCTTCCCTTCATCACTACCAAAAGTAGAATAGCTTCGTATTCATGCAAGGAGTGAAAATAATTTTATCTCGTCAGAATTGAAAATTACAAATCAGGTTTTACGTTTTCAACTACCTGCCGATTTCTGGTTTTAATGACATGGGATATAATTTTATATAAAATATGTATTTTCTCTTCTGTTTACTATGGATAATTTCCCATGAAGAATCTCAACTGCAAATACAATTTTTCTTCTGTCGAAAAATCTACTTTCACTTTCAGAGTAGATATCTATTCCAACAAAAATACAATACACTTATTTGCTGTACTGTCACATATGGTTCAGAGTCTTGGGTTATTACAGAAATGTAAGCTTCTGGTCGAGAGAGAGGAATTTTGAGAAGAATTCACGGGTCTGTTAAGGAATGCAACGGGTGAAGGAGTTATTGATTAATTCACAGGAATCAGGGGTTTTATGCCTTATATTGTTACACCAACTTGTTAACTTTTATAAAAATGAGAAGGTTATAGAGGACAGGCCATGTAACCAGTAAGATGGACAACAGAGAAATCCCTACCCCCTCCCCATGAGTTGTTATTAATAATAAGGAATATACAAAGAGGTAAATGATTTGGAAACGGACACAAGAATAAGAAGATTAAGGTTCTACATATATATGGTGAGGATGCACCTAAAGAGATTAAGTAGAGAAATCTTCTATAAAATGAGAGGATACTAGAGTGCTGGAGGAGGGGGGGGAGGTATATCAAACAGTTGAAGGAAGAAACTGAGACACTGAAAATAGTGGGCTAAGACAGGAGTATAGGATGACAATGGGAGAGGACTAAAAAAATTAAGATCTTAGTGGTGGAGAGAGGTACGGGAAGGCGTGTCACGTGGACCGAAGAAATAAGGAAGGAGCAATCGGAAAGAAAGAATGAGAGAAGTGGTATAAAAGGAAGTGAAAATAATGATATTCGCATGGTCTTGCAAGCCGTTCCGTGAAAACAAAAATAGAAGAGTTGGAAGACGCAAGCCAGGTTGGTCGATAGTATTGAGGCAGATGCAAGTATATTCAACAAACGCAAATAGAAAGCTGCACTGATGGAAATTCAATGTTTCGGTATGGATGGACTCTATGGACTAAGATCGGTAGGCCACCTTTGAACTCATCCTACTTCTGTAAGGTAGATGAGTGAACTCTGACTATGAATAAAGGAATCAGGACAGTTCAAAAGTGATTGGGGTTCTCAACAGTTCCCTGTATTAACGATTGATCATGAAGCAGTACTTCCTCTTCAGACTTCGTGTCCAAGATCCTTCATACTGGTTTTATATAGTTCAAAGTCTGGAATTCCTGTATTCATTAATTAAGGACGACTAATTAAGACAGAGCTACCTTGAGCTGGTCAAACACCGAAGAGAGGAAATGCTGACTGGCCAACAGCGTACCCTCCCACAGCATGAATAGAGGTGGGGTGGAAGGGACTGTACCACTAATTGGATATAGCTCGCCACAGCAACTTCGTCGAGTGGTCTGGTAGCCCCAACTGGAATCTCATATTGATCACTGCCCTTTCCTGCCTGTCTATGATACACAGGATAAATGCTAATAATTTATATTTATTAGTATTTATCCTGGAGGATGAGCACTCTAATTTTATCTAAGACTGAGGACATACAGTATACAATATGTCTTACAAATAAATTTTTTAACTTAATTTTAACATTTCACATCAAGGTTGCTCTACCCAAGAGCCCAAGAGGAGAAAAAATGTAGTTATTTCACCCCAATTGAAAACTAGGTATAATTACTAGTAAAAATTGATGAGTCTTCCAAGTATTGGGGGAATAAAAAATGGCGGCGTTTCAAAACGTTAAAAATAATTAATTTTTTATTCGGAGCTCTATATCTTTACAACTACGAACAACAATAGAAAATCTAAGAGCGCATCATTTAAAGTAGAGTTAATTTGCTGAAATGTAAGCCCTAATTGAGCTATTTACGTTCAATAGTTCTCGAAACATAACTTTTAAAAAGCAACACATCTTAAAAATGTTAAGAACTACTGAAATATCAGTAGTTACTTAATTTATTTTCAGAAATCTATATCTCAGGAATTATATGGCGTACAGATGTCTATTAGCAATCAAACTAAAGCTAGTTTAATAGACTATAAAGTAGTTTATGACCTTTACCTTCGTAGGGATTGTAGTTATCATGATATTTGCTATAATTAATTGATTAATAGTTTTTCGGACAATAAGTTTCATTTATGAAAAACTTTATTTCAGAACCATTGGATGTACAGATGTCAGCCAGTACTCAAATTAAAGCTTATAATATAATTATAGTTAATTATGTTCATCTTTTTAGGAGTAGTAGTTTTTATGATATTTGACACAATAAACTCACAAAATGTTAATTTCTAGTTGTTCGCATAAAATGTTGGATATTTGAAAAAATATATCTTTAGACCCATTAGACGCACAAATGTCTGTCAGCACTCCAAATAAAGGAAATTTAACTTACTATAAAATAGTTTATGACACTTATCTTCGTAGGGATAGTAGTTTTTAAGACATTCGCACATGAATATATATGAAAATTTGTCCGAACAACTATAAATAAATTTAATTTAGCAAATTTCATGAAAACTACTACTCCTCCGAAAATAAACGTCATAACCTACTTTATAGCTCATTAAACTAGCTTTAATTTGTGTGCTAATAGACATCTGTACGTCACATAGTTCCTGGGATATAGCTTCTTAAAACGTTTTGAACAGAACTGAAATACTTATTCTTTTTCCACATATTTTCATTTTTTTTTTATTATTTATTTTGTTCTCATTATTTCCCTATATTTTTGTAAATAATTACATTCTCTTTACCAACCCAATGAATTATTTTTCTTTTAGGCCATATAAATTAAAATTTAGCTATAAAGTAAATTGTTAAAATGCTAAATATACTAAGAATATATTAATAAAAATGTAATAGTTTCTCACATAGGTAACTAAAGTTGCTTAAAAACATAAATCTGTGCCACTACAACCCATGAAGCGTCAAGAGTGCAGAAAGTACAGTTGCTAAACCAACAGTAGTGCAAGGAGGTGGTTTAGTCAGAATCATGCTCGACTGCCAGATTTTTCTCCAATAAGACTATCCACTTTATGAGGCTGAATAGACCTCAGAGGGCTGCTGAACCCACAGGGTTGACTCCCGACTACATGATAATAAAATTCATAATTATCTGTCACACAGTAGCCCAGTCTAAAAAGCCAACCGCAGGTACAAAATCTACAAGGATAAGGCAATTATTCTACTGTAATTCTATAATATTAATATAATATTAATTGTTTAACATTTTTAGTGATATTAGACTATCTCCATTGCATACAATTTCTTTTTAATGCATTTCTCTATCTTACAATCACTATTAGTCATGCTTTATTAAATAAATGTTATTTACGATTAACAAATACTATTAAAACGTAATATAATAAAGTATAATAAAGCCCTGAGTTGGAATAATGTCGAATCATTAGTAATAAGTGAATAATTAATAAGAAATGAGCAAAATTATTTCATTTATTATTAATAATTTGACATTAATCTAATTCAGGACTCGTATTATACTTATTAAATTTTAATGCTTTTTGTTAATTGTTAATAATATTTATTTAATAGATGCATGACTGATTATAAGGTAGAGTCATTTATAATATTTACAATATTTGCAATGATAACATAATGTAATATCATTAAAAATATAAAAATTAAAAAAAAATATTTTAGTTTTGTGTATAGTAGTAGAATACTTGTGGTAGATTTTTTAACTGAGTATTTCTTGTTAGGCCGAAACGTAGTGTAATCAATAAGAAATGTGTGATGAAATATTATCAATCCTTGACTTAACACTCAATATATTACTGAACTCAAACATTTTAATGTTGTCCCACTTGAACCTCATAAAAATCATGGTCTGATTTTCGTGTTTTTTCTCTCTTTTTTTTTTTTTTTTTTAAATAAAGTTTGAGAGTTCAAGTTGTTAATTATTTATTATCATACTTACAGTCAAAAACCTATTTTTTTTCTTTCATTGTTGTAGAATTTGATAGAATTTGATTTATTAATAATATGACGTGTGAAATTTCGTTGGATACATAACAATCATAGTGAATTACGGAGAATCAACTGAGAAATCTGATAACGAACTGGTAACTTCGTCTTGGAAAGGAGTTAACGATTGAAAGATTTATGTCTCATTTCCGGCCAAGTCCGCAACATATAGGATTGTTAAATTTTTATAGCCAATTCAATTCGTGATTTAATAGCACCGGGAGCCGAACCCAAAAACCTTAAAGAAAATTTTTATCTTGTAGGTCTCGAGTATTCTTACCACTGAACAGAAATATAGACATCTACTTCCTTAGATCCAGTACCTTATTTTTATATACAAATATTAATTTTTACTAAAACTATACAACTGGTACAGTAAATGTCTGAAGGGTTTTTGAAGGTATTGACATGTTTAAGGTGTACTCTATCGGCGTTTCATTTTATTCAGTAAAAAACAAATGTCTCGCTCAGTTTCCATGTATTGTTTTAATCTTTAAAACCACCAACTACAGAAAAAAAATAGTATTATTTTTTTATTTAGAGTAACTTTAGAAATTTTAAAACCCAAATTTGGCTCTTTTCGTTAAATATATCCCGAGATACAGTTTGCAAATAACGAAAAATCAAAACATTGTGAATTTAGTTTAGTTAAAAACATGAAAACTGTTTCTCTTACAAAGATAATCATTATGAGCTAATTTAATGAGCATTTAACTTAAATTCGAGTGCTAGTAGGAATCTGTACGCCTAATTTTTTGAAACTCGGTATTTTTTTTATTTATAAATAATATAAATTCAATATTTTGTGGATTTATTTCTGCAGATATCATGGAAACAGCTACTCCTACAAATATGATGAGCTATTTTATGGTACATTTAACCAGATTAAATTTGAATATTAAGAGCATTATTTTCCAACATGAAATAAAAGACAGGAAATAAGACAAATTTTTACAAAATATGAAGAATTCATTGGCACATAAAATTTGATTCCGATCAATCTAAGGCAACAATAGCAGGAATCCCCAAGGCTTACACTATCAAATTTGAAATTGGATGTTTTTCTAGAATTTTTTGTGGCTTCAGCTCTTGGATTTTAAAAATTAATAAGGAGCATGAATCGTACAAAGTGTTTTGGGTTTGCTGAAATGGATTTATTGTATTTAAAATTGCAAAATATATTCCTAAAAAAATATACAAAGAATTTTAATAATTCATTTTGAAAAAAAATTAATATTTTGAATTACTTTTTTTTCAGAATTAATTATTGAAATTCTGCGTATAATTTTTCTTTTAAGGAATATATTTTAGAATTTTAAATACAATAAATCCATTTCAGCAAATCCTAAACACTTGGTAAGATCCATGCTCCTTATTAAGTATAATATCCCAGGAGCTGGTGCTTTTAATCCTAAAAATAATTATTATTAGCTTTAATTTTTATTCTTTGTTTTTTTTTTTTTGCTTCGTCTCCTGGATTATAAAACATAATAAGGAACATAGATCTTACAAAGTGTTTTAGCTTTGTCCATTTTCTAGCGTTTCTAAAATTAAAATAATGCCCAATCAACATTTAAAAACAAAATTATACTCAGAATTTCAATAATTAATTTTGAAAAACAGGAATTAAAAATATTCTTGGATTTAGTTTGGGTCTTGTATTTTTTTTTTTCTTCGGCTCCTGAATTATAAAACTTGATAAGGAGTACACTTAATTACACGGAATATCAATAGTTTATTTGAAAAAAAAATTAAATATTACTTTTTCAAATTAATTATTGAAATTCTGTGTATAATTTTTCTTTTAAGGAATATATTTTGGAATTTTTAATACAATAAATACATTTCAGCAAATCCTAAACACTTGGTAAGATCCTTGCTCCTTATTACATTTTATATTCCAGAAGCCGAAGCTTTTATTTTTAAAAATAATCATTATTAGTTTTAACTTTTATTCTTAAAGTTCGGCTCTTAGATTATAAAACTGAATAAGTAGCCTAGATCTTACAAAGTCTTTTGGGTATGCTGAAATGGATTTAAAATATTTATAATTCTAAAATATATTCCCCATCGAATATTATCGACATTTTACATAACTCAAAACAAAAGTAGAGTTTTGGATTTATGATGTTCCACTGTAATGCAGACCCGAGATGAATGGTACAGCTGTGGCTGTTAGTAATTTCACCGGTTGGATTATTGGTCTACCGCTAATCCGGACTACACCTAAGGTACAATAGTAGCCAATTATGTACTCAGTTTCTAATCTCCATGCCGCGCCACTGGTGCTGTGAAATATGGGTACCTGAACCACCAAAAGGGTGCCAGAAGAGGAGGCTAATAGATTATTAGATATATAATATAATACAAATATAATGGGCAAAGGAAAAGAACTTAGTTCCATGGAATTTTACCATTAATTTAATTTAATTTTTTATATATAAATAATAATTTTTTACTTAACCGTTTAAAAGTTTTTTGTTATTACTTTAGTATTTTGTTTTTTAACTTTTTATTTTCTTCTTTATTTTTCCTTCTAATTTCAAAACGTTTCTTGTTTTTGTCCATTATCTAGCGCTTCTAGAAAAAAAAATAATACTTAATCAACATTTAAAAAAAAAATTATACACAGAGTTTCATTAATTAATTTTGAAAAAAAGTAATTTAAAATATATTTAACTATATTCACGGCTAGTTAACCATTTTATAACAATTCACACATTTAAAAAATAATTATAATTCTTTTAAAATTTACTATACAACTTGCAAATAAAGAAATATAAAGGAGTCCCTTTTTCTATTTTTGACATATAATTAAAAAATAATATAGTATTTATTTTTTAATTTTACCAAGAGTTATGTAATCCCAAATCTGATTGTGGGTCTGTAGGAATAATATAAATAATCCAAGTTTAAATAATATTTTTTTTAAATATTATACATTTTTCCTACGATAACATTCTATACAGTTAGATAAATAGTTCGTTGACATCAAATGAAGAAAAGATTGAGAATAAACGTGATATTAGTGAATGAAAAGATGAAATAACTTGTTAATGTAAATGGGATGTCATATTATTAAAATTTTATGATTTTTTTTTTAGAACAAAAAATTATAAACATTAATTGAAGAATGAGCTAAAGTTGTATTGTGGTTTATATATATGTTTTTATTTAAAACTAATTTATAATTTAGGATAATTATATATTTTTTTTAATATGAATCATAGTAATATATATCAATTAAAATGATTGAGGAGAATCATTCGGGCAACGTTATTCCCACGATTGTTAATTACAGAAGTATATAAGAATGAGTATTTTTATAATAGTTTTACATTTTTTTAATCATTTTTGTGACGTTCCGGCCTTAATTCATTAGCCATTCTCAAACTACAGTCCTCCACACCCAAGTCATACTATTGAAATATTTTTTTCATGCAAACAGTACAAATCAGTTACTTGTAAATATTTTAAAAAATCGTCTGTATTTTATTTTCCTATTATCATTTTTTTTTCTAGCTTTTATGTCTTTCATTTTAAAGTTCAGCAAAATATTTGCCACGTTTCTCTTTTAAACTAACTTAGTTCAAACTGCAGTATTAGTTTGTTAATAGTCAAATCATGTATTATTGCAGTTGAGCTGGTGTGAGTTCGAGACCACTAATGTTATAAACAATTGAATTTGACCTTAAAGTACTGTGTATAGCATTTTGACCCTTTAAAAAATATTAAATGGAGATTTATTTTTGGAACGTAAATATATTGGTATTATGAAGTTGCACTGGGACATCTGGAACTCATTCTATTAAGACCAAGCTACCTCCTCTTTTTCAGTAACACTCAAATTAAGCATATATAATATATAGATGCATATATAATATGCTAAATGATTTCAAACTTTTAAATTATTCAATACAAACACTTTTTTTTAAATGTTAATTCAAAGTTTTTACTTAATTAGATTAATATACATAGTTTATAGGGTGCTCTGAAAATCCTGGGTTATATATTTTCAATCATTAAGAGCTAACAAAAGTTCCTTTAAATCATGGTCTGATTTTTTTTTTTTGGATTTTTTTTTTTTAGCAAGTCATAGTTGTTGCGTAATAGCCAGCGATAACCCAAAAACTATTCAATTAAGGTTTAATAGCACCTTCGTAAAATAGATACAATTGCCTTTATGAAATATGGTTTCGCTTTACTTCTTTTCCTTCTTTTGGAGTCATGAAAGTTTACTTTTAAATAAAAAAAAATTTTCTTATTTCATAAACTTCAATTTCGTATTAATGATTTAAACATTTTGCTCCTAATTTGCTAAAATCCTTGTTGTAGAATTCTCATATGTAATAGTACAAGAGCCCAAGAGGAGAAAAAGGCAGGTATTTCACCGCAATTTTTGATTACTTATTTGAAAACTATGTCTAATTATTAGTCAAAATTGACGAGTCTGTCAAGTATAGGTAGGGGGGAATAAAAATGGCGGCTGTTTCAAAACGTTAAATATAAAGTGAATTTATTTTGCAAAATCTATATCTCAAAAACCGTTTGAGGTATAGATGTCTATTAGCACTCAAATTAAAGCTAGTTTAATGGGCTATGAAGTATATTATGGCGTTTATTTTCGTAGCAGTAGTAGTTTTCATGAAATTTACTAAAATAAATTTCTTTATTAGTTGTTCGGACAAATTTTCATTTGCCGAATATGTATTCATATGTGTATATCATAAATCAACTACCCCTACGAAGATAAGTGCCATAAACTATTTTAAAGTAAGTTAAATTCCTTTATTTTAAGTTTTGGCAAACATATGTGTGTGTTATGGGTCTAGAGATATATTTTTTTTCAAAAATCCAACATTTTATACCAACAACTAGAAATTAACATTTTGTGAGTGCATTTTGTCAAATATCATAAAAACTACTACTCCTACATTAACATTAACTATATTATAGTAGTTTTTTGTTAAATAGGTTTCGTTAGATTTAACTATTTAAGTTTAGTAATTCTAAATTACAGCATAGTAAACTAAGCAAAATTTTCGCTACAATTTTTCTTGGTTAAAATTCGAAGAGATCCAATTCAATAAACATTGAGTTATTCATCCACTTGAAAGCAAAGCCGCTTTCAAATCATTTTAATTTTTTTTTTTTAGTATTATATTTATTCAGACAAAGCAATTTCTAGTGGAACACACAGGTCGAATATATGGAACCAAAATAGAAATACAACTACAAAACGGAAGGATACGGGATAAATTATTGCCTCGGAAAGATAGCTAGATATTGATGTTGGGGCCTTTACTCCAATCTGTGTTCGGTCAGGACAAAACAAAACTGTGGAAATAACACTCTGAGGGTCGAATAATATAATATTTTAGGACTATATATAAATTTATTTCATAAATATATCCTTAATTCTGGCTAACATTCCTACTCTGTATTAGCAACTATTTTATTATTTAGTATAATCATTTAGTTTTGAAGTTATTGTATATTATTAATAGATATATTTTAAAAATGAATTAATTAATAATTAC
>NW_027115045.1:551912-559893 GCF_000696795.3 Halyomorpha halys
TATATTATTACGATGTTTGTTTGATCTTTCTATACATCCCTATCCAATCCCTTTCTCTGAATTACGTTCTCTGTTCCGTTCTTGTCTCCTACATTTCATCCTTTGGATCACTGAGTCTCTTTCCTCTTGATTTCCTTCTCTAGATTTCGCTGCCTAAGCTCCATCTGTTCCTGGGAATAGAAATAATATGTTGTTGCCAGAAATCTATATCCATGGATTTATATATCAGAAATAAATTTAGTCTGTCTAATAAAAATTAAAAATTTCAAATATCAAATAAAATACTAAGATTATCAAGCATTATACTAACTTTTCTACTTTTTTGTTGAAAGTTAATTGCTTATTATACAAGAGTTCTAAGTAAATTATGATATGATTAATTGAAGAGAAATGTTTACACAGTCTAATTAGGATTATTATTCGATAGTTTAAAGACATCTGAAAACCCAATAGCATCTACACAAAAGAAAGTTAAGTGGTATCAAAGCGTTTTATGAGTAAGCATGTTGGGGTTGGGTCCCAGTGTACTAATTGAGCCATAAAAAAAAATTAAAATATAAATTATTTGTGATTTATTTTTTTTTATTCTATTTGAAATTGTTTTTTGGAGCTTTCTGAAAGTTTGAAAAACGGACTTCTAAATAGTTTTAATAGGTGAAATTAAAGTTGTTTTTTAAAAATTGTAATTGCTTAAAGGTCAAAAGTTTATTGTTTTTAATACATATATTTATTTCCTTCTTGAACGTTTCAGAGATATTGTGAGTCCCTCTTCAACATAATATAAATTCACTATATGTTTTAAAAATAGTAAATTTAATATGTTAAAATAATTAGCATTATAATTAATTTTATTTTTTTTTAAAAACAAAAAATACTAATTTATCAATGATTTAGAGCAGAAAAAAAAGGTCTTTTATTCTAAGTCATACAATGAAACGAAGGAGTAAAAACTGATTATTGTCATAACATCTATTGAAACACTGTTAATAGATATTTATAAATTCAGTTTATTTAAGAATTTTCAGCGACTCTTTATGATCTCGAATAGAGAGATTATTATCGAATTTATGAAATGTATTAATTTTTCTAAAATCTTTGGTTTCCCAACGGTATAGTTAATATCACTTCTATATTAATTATGTTATTCTAATTTTTATAAACATTCTTTTTGATTTATTAATCGTGCGTTGATTAATCAATTTTAGGGTTAAGAAAAAAACAAGTAGATTAATATATATTTTTTTAATTATAGTACTTTTGTTGCGCTTGAATGCTCTATTAGTGTTGAGAGTTTCCACATACGCTTCGCAGGAGAATTTTAATACGAAGTTACATGTAATTTGTTACGAATAGAACTCCTCTCTGTAGAAACTTTTCAATAATGAAATTCTTACCTCCATCGATCTCTAGAACTTGTGTTGTTCTCTAAGTTTCAATTGAATTCCAAACTTCATCCTTTGTTCATGGCTTATTCATTTGTTAATTGTGTCCATGTACTGCCTTTGTCATTGTCATTGAAAGTGCTGTCCAGTTTATTTTCCCAGACCTATCAAGTTACCTGAACAAGAATTAATTAATACCGACCTAAAATGCCCTTTTGTCGTAGGCCGAGTGGCCTGTAATTTTGACAAGTACAAGGTTAGGTGGGGTCTACGTTTTGACTGATGTTTGCAAAAGCTGTTTCAGAAGCTTTGTTAACGATAATTAACCCTGCCAATTATTGGATATTTGATCGCTTATTTATGTTTTCCTTTGTTATTTTCCTCTTATATTTCTTTTTATTAATTTCATGACTTTATCGAGTTTTCTCCTTCTCTTTTCAGTTTATATGATTGAGGAAGTTCATTTGATTGTATTTGTATTCCTAACTCATATTATATTCATAAGATTCCTAACAGATTCACGCCGTTTTCCATTTTCTGACGCTTTTTAAATATTCTTTGACTTAACTATAGTCTCCTCTTCCCGTTTTATGTAAACAACAAAGTAAGAGTTTATCTGTAATAGATAAAATATTTACCTCTAATTTAAAAAAAAAATATTTCTTTTTTCGTACTTTTTTTCATCATTGATATAAAATTAGTACTTTATACATAGATGATACATGAAATGTATTATAAAGACTCAGTAAAGCATATATAATACATTTTATGTATTATATAAGTATGAAGTACTAATTCTATTTTAATGAAGGCTACGAAACAAAAAATAAAAATAAAAAAATACCAGGGACTGATGTCCCATTTAATAATATTAATAATAATAATAAATTCTTAATCTATTCTGGGCCATACAAAAAAAGTAGATTGGCTTCAGAGATTTAGAGTAACCAATAAAAGCATCAATTTTCGGCTTATACTATTGTTCTAAAATAATGTTAATTTAATCATTTCTTAATGAATGAATAGCATAATTACAAAAATAAATAAGGGGCCAGACTTATGCTTTGAAGGTTTTAATAATTCAAGCGCCTAGCCGTGAGATAGTCTAAAATATAGATTTTATTCAAAATTATTCATATAATTTTCATTGGAATTTCCAATAACTAAACATAAAGAAATTAATTATGAACCAAAATTATATAGTCTTATATAGGTTCTATTTCTCTGTTATCACTTTATAAATTAGTGTTATAAAGTACATAACAAATATATATTATTTTGTAGTATTCCTTTATTTGAATATTTATAATTTTAAGTACATTATTTCAGTAGATAAAAATTGTATTGTAAAATTCAATCTATTATTAATAAATATTCTTGAATAGCCGACAGGATATCATAAACATCTCGAGAGTCGTATAAGCGTTATACGAGTGGAGAATTTAGAAGAAACATGCATTGCGGTGAGATCGGACAATATGATGTATGATAGAAGCAAAAACGTTTTGTGGTTTTCAATGAAAGCAACTTCAGCCAGTTCAAGAAAAACTGGAACAAACAGAGCTTCTATAAAGTGGGTAAACTTCATACATCTATGGGTTTGAAATAATCCTATTGGCGCTCGATTTCCCCCGTTCCTATTGAAGGCTCAGGTACCCACTTCATTGAAGATGTGAGTCCCAGTGGTTTGCGATCCCTGAGTCCACTATTGGTTAGTATCGAAAATCAATCTGCAACGAATGGGATGTTAAGGTCTTTGTGAATGAGTTTATTTGTGACGTAATAAGGAGCATCAAGGATTTTACGTAGGATTTTGGATTGTAACGATTGGATGCGGGGAGAATTTGATGGTTTGGTGGAGTTCCAGAGCTCAATTCCATATGTCCAAATTGGTCTGATTATCGTAGTGTATACTAATTTTTTGTAGTGAATGGGAAGTTTAGAGCGTTTGTCAAGTAAGCGTTGTAGCAATCGGAATCTACGAGCAGTTTCTTGTCGTTTCAGTCTTGTGTGTGGATTCCAAGTAAGTCTATTGTCAAGATGGAGTCCTAAGTATCGAATCTGTTCAACAGGCGTTTGTGGACTTAGTATTTTAAAATATTGATTCTTTAAAAATTATTTTGCATCAATTAAATAGTTAAAAATAAAATTTAAGTTTTAGGCAGCTCACTTATTCTTATATTTCAGCTGAAGTTTTGCAAAAGAAAAATTTAGAGTACTTTTCTTTTAAGTGTTGAAATTGGGAGTTAGTTAATCAGTCGACTCAATACTCAAGTTTCATTCGTGGGCATGAAATTTCAAGAAATTAGGAAAGGTCACGGGTGATTTTTTAAGGCACTTTTAGATATTTAGTTGAACCTAGAGGAATTCCGTTGTGTGTTCAACGTCTGCCTGTCATCCAGTGTTGACAGCTGAGACTCTGTGACGCCTGTGACCCAGTTTTATGAGACACTACAGTTTTATCCTACTGCTGTGATGTGCGAACAAATTTATAATAAACCTCTTCATAATTTTAAATCACGGACCGGAATGAATTTTATGTTTTTAGTGGATTTTAGGATTAAAATACTTCTAAAATGGGTCTTCCCTTAGATTTTATTATTTACTTAATAAAAATAATGAAGTTATACAATGTGAAAGGCTGACATTTCTTCTGTACAGGTCTCTGATTTAGAACACTCGGCTATCGTGAGGGGTTGTAAAGAAGTAACAGTTGTACATTTCAGTTTTGTTGTAAAACATTTAATAGAGGTCCTGGAAACATCTGTACAGGTCGAATAGAATATTTAGTTTGTTTAGGAGGTACCCATTCAACTCAAGGCCAGGCGCTCGTTAACTTTTGATTGGCTGGTTGAATTTGTAGTTCTGTATGTATAATTAATTGTAATGATAAATAAAACATAATTAACTGGAAATAAATCTGTTGTATAATTTACAGGTAGTGTAGGGGTGGCCAAAAAAGGATATTTATTATTAGGCGTGTTAATAAATTTTAATTAAGGGTGTATGGATTTTGATGATGATGATGGTATGCCTAATGAGAGTGATGATGGATGTGGTTATATGGAATGATGTGGATTTACTCCATGCTTCGGTTTTTCTCTCCGCATTCCTCGATTTCTCTCTCCTCTGTTGCTCGGAGGCACTCCACAATGTCTACTCGCACATAGTTCATTTTCTCTGAATAAGAGTGAAGAACGAATGACTGCCTGTAGAAAAAGAATATGGCTCTCTCATCCCACCAGTTTGTTCTTCTCCCCACAGAAGGCCCTAGAGGACATAAGGAGTGCATACATTATGGAAGTTCCCCATTCCAGTCTTTCGGTTACCGAAACCGTTTGGTGTACTCTTATAATTTTCTCATTATCAACCTAAAACATTTTCTGATAATCATTTAATGTTCTTTCTCTTTTTTGCGTAAAAATTTGTCATCTTCATATGTTCAATTTTTTTTCAAAGAAGAAAAATATCCTTTCAAACTGTTTAACTATCACTTAAATTTATGTTATATTTATTTTGAATTTTTTTTTTAATTAATGGCACAGAACATCACTAGTCATCTACACTATTCATTTGTTATCTATTTTGCATGTATTTGCATTTGTTTTATTATTGTTATTTATTTTTTGTCTGTTCGATATTACAATAGTGATTTTTAAAACTAAAATATTAATTGTATTGTTGTATCTAAGGACAATCCTGGAAGATATGGCTAATTGTCAAATTGTTGTTTAGTCTTTACCAATTTGATGTCTATTGGCGGTGCCTGTTCGAATCCGGCCTGGGACGCTGACTTTTTTCATTGAGTGGCGGTCCCACAAAATGAAGACCTTTGACCCCCAACCACGGTTAGGCAGTATAGGCCTCCAATGGGAGTCTTGGCCGAAAAAAAAAAAAAAATTGTTGTTTCAATATTGACCTTTTGGAGGCGTTTGTTTTGAGATATGATAGGAGTGAGTGAGCCTCGTGTGACCCATTCTAAGCCTAGTCAATACGACCTCATCTCTGTCACATTTACGGCTGGAGGTACCCCAGACGCCTTTGTTGATAATTTTTAGTCAACTCCTTGGGCTTTCATGTAACTTAAATTTACTCACTTTACAAAAAATTACCTACCTCTAAACTTTTGACTCTCCTAAATCTAGTAGGAATATAAGTCTAAAGTACAATCTGTGGAGTACCTGAACTAAAAAAAAAATTATCTTGGAAAAAATTTATATAAATATTTTTTTTTTTAAATAACCTTTAGTAACTGAACTCTTTATGTGAATTCATCTTCTTTAAGAAAAAGAATAAAATATTTTTATTGTTGTATGAAGTGACACCTACTAAGCGACTTACCTAGGACTAGGCAAGTTCTAAGACTACTCTATTTAATGAATTGTAGAGATGGAGCATTGCCGTCGTAGTTGCGAAATTAGGCTGAAAGTAATTCGGGACTTGCTAGTGCCTAATTGCGACGCGATTAGTAACTGCAGGCAGTAATGAACTCCCCCCTCCACTCCGTCCTGTTTCATTACCTCGTTACTTTGTTCCATTACTGCGCTAATATATACCAGCATCTCTCTTCTGATTAATTTTCCCTTTTGCTATTCTTTATCTCAAATTTTATTTAGGCTTTTTTTATATAAATCTAAATGTTACTTATCAATTAAAAAAAAAAATGTTTATTTTCTGCTATGGTCACCGTTCCAATGAGAAAAATATATATATTTTTTATAAAAGTATATGTTTATATTTTTTTTCTCTTAATGGTAACCCATAAAGAGATAATTTATTTCCTTTATACATGTTCCATGGCATGGAAGGCATAGTAAACATATTATAAGTTTATAGTACAAAATATTTTAGTATGTATAATTTGTTTCATTGTTTATAGCGTTTAAACATAAAAAAAGTAAAACAAAAACCAAACACATAATTAATTAATAATAAAAAAGAAGGGAAAAAAATAAATAAAAAAATATATAACAAACACAAACAAGAGGTTCTATAATTAGTCAGCTGGTCAAAGTCAATTTGTTTTATGAATTTTAGCAAGTCTGTCTTAAATTTAGTAAAAAGTATGTATTTTGGTTCAGCTGGCTTTCCTTGTTTCTGTATTACATCTTGTATTAGCTGAACTCTTTGTCGGTCATATAGTTTGCATTCATAAAGTATATGTTTGAAGTTATGCACTTGTCCATTTTCATCAAACCTGTCAGTCGTCATAATATTAAATCGTTTCAGGTAATATTTTGTGTTACCATGTTCTGTAAGGAATTGTGTCAATGTGTATTCTGTGCTGTGTATTTGTTTGTGATAATGTAGTGTTATTCGTGAAATGTATTTGTGAAGGCTAGGCGATTTATTCGAAGCATTCCACATTGTGTTCCAGCTAGCAACGAGCTTATTGGTGATGAGATTTATGATATATGTATATATAGGAACACTTAACATTATATATAGTCATATATATGCTCGTATATAAGTTACAGTCAACTGTATAGACCCAAATGTATATATAGACGAGCTGGTCTCCATAAAAGTCACCGAGAAGGCCCCTCACCTCCGGATTTTTTCTAGTAGGACCATATAGTCACCATATAGACTCACAAAACGAGATAAGTGTTGCACCTTAAAGTACCACAGGTAGAAAAAGGTAATACTCAACCTGATTTATATTTTTCCAAACGTAAATCAACCACTAATTTATTGTTCTTAAACTGTTTTAGAGGGATCGGAAAAAAATAAATAAATAAAAGTCAGTGTTTGAGTAGCAACCGAATTGGTCATTTCTCTCTACCTTTTCTCTTTTAAGTCTTTGTTTTACCAAACGTTTAACTTATATTTACGTACAGATACACACAATTCAGTTCAAGGCTCTAAATCATAAACTTTATTTTTTTTTTAAATTTAATAAGGTTTAATTTTTTTATTACTAAAATTTTATTATCAATAAATAGTACATTTAAGAAATATTTTATTTTAAATTTAGTTGTATCGTTTTGAAGTTCTTTCTTAATATTTTTTTTTTATATTGAGTAAATACATTCTTTTGTTCCTTTGATGGTGCTATTTTTTATTTTTTTATTTCCCAATTAATCCTCTAAATAAAACAATATTTATTGGTATTTTTATTTATTTAATACTGGCCGACAGTCTTGGTAAGTTTAATTTTTAACCCTCATTGCCACCACATTTCTTTTTTCTAATAATATACGGTAGAACCTCTCCATCCGGAATAAGCCAGGCCTATGCTTACGCGAAATTCCGGATAAGAGATGGTTTAATCAGTAAAAATTATTGTTTGTATTAATATTACAACTACATTGATAAAATTTAGTAAGAAATTATATCTCGAAATAAATACGGATCAAAAGAAATACAATGGCAGATTCACTAGTGTCGCTCGTCGTCATAACTAATTACTACAAAAATCATATAAATGTGAAACAGGAACTTTTCAAAATCACTTATTGCTATCAAGCAATAATAAGTCGTTTTGAGGTGTAGATATAGAAGTTGCAGGCCTACCTTCTACGCCATAACCCCTGATGAAGACCTGAAACTCAGGTCGAAACGTCGGCATAAAATAAATAAATATGGTTTTGTTTATT
>NW_027115045.1:561308-577789 GCF_000696795.3 Halyomorpha halys
TATATATATATATATATTTTGCTTTCAATGCAGTTGTATAAACCAGTTATGTACAGAGTTTGTTTCCAGCCTAGTTTATATTAATCATTTCTCAATCTTTACCCAAAATTCGTTGATGGCTATTTAATTCTTTCTGTTTTATAATTTTAAATCCAGACAAATCCTCCTAAATTATTGAGTTTGATCCAATAGGCACAATAAAAAATCAAAGTACATTTAATTTCTTACAAAAGTAGTCCTATAAAATTTTTTTTAAACCATGAAGTATCTAAGATATGGATAGGACTAATTTGACTGATTAATTACATGCCTTGATTTCACTTGCAGGATGTTACAAAATTATCTCATTGTTACAAAAATCAATGGATCTATATCTCAAAACTTGTAAAAGAACATTTTAGGGAGATATTAAGGAATTTTAACAAAAAAAAAAAAATTACAATAAGAACATTAATGATTTTTTTTCACGACAGGTAGAAATCAGATAAATTAATGGAATATTGTTTTTTCCCGTCACAATTGAAGTTTCGAATCAATCTATAAATTGCTCCATTTTTTATTAGGTACGTTCTTTATGTATATACAATGAAACTTGTAGATAATAGATACTCATTCACAGAAAAAATGATTCGGACGATTATATGGATGTTTCTGTGAAAAAAATGTTTGATATTACACAAAAATAAATTATTGTCGGTCAAAGAAAAACTCAAATAGTGATGAAATCATTTATATTGTGCCAAAATACAAAAAACAATACAATAAAAAAAAAAAAAGATAATAAATAAAAATAGCCCCTCCCCACCCCCTTAAAAAAAAAAATCAAAAAAGACACACTTTTGGCTCAATATAAATAGGTTAACGCTATTTGAGTTTTTCTTTGACCATCTTTCTTTTATTATTATTATACACGGTGAATCAGCGATCTTCCACCAAAAAATAAAATATGAGAATTATGTATATACCACCACTTCATAAAGCTGTGTTACCCCGTAGAAACCTTTTTTTTAGTGTAACTTATTAAGAATCTCATACTGTTGCTTATAAATTTTTTCCACAAGTTCAATTTTTTTTTTTCATTTTATATTTGAAGAACCCTGCATATATTAATATTAAATTGGTTCAAGGTTTAATATTAAGTTAATTATTAATTATCAGTAAATCAAAAGTTGTTAGAATCTTTATATAAATGGTAAAAAAAAAAAAAAAAAAAAAAAAAAAATGGAAATTGACATACGTGTATAAAATACATAATAATAACTTTTTTAAATCAATACAATTTTTTTATAGTTCTAATTCGAATATAGTCGGTAAAAAAAATAAACAGTATCATATGACTCTTTCCCATAATAAATTATCCACAATTTTTTTTTTATTCAATTTTTTTCAAGGAATTAAATTTAAATTTAGGAATCGTGACTTTATACATTCATATTTTATGACATGTTTCATAATAAAATGAAACAAAATTAAATTTTTCAAACCATCCTGTAACAATAAATTTGGTAAACGTACATTAAATTATATCGTACCAGATCTGTTCCATCGCTTACCAGATAGAACTAATAAATAAATAAAAAAAAAAAAAAACTAAAAAAAAACAAACTAAAAATGAAATATTTAACTGGGTACTTTCTTACTACTATGATTCCCAATAATTAATTTTGATTCACTAAATGACCATATCTGCCTGTATTTTTTCTATTTATTTATTATATTACAATTTGAATTAGCAATGTATGTGTGTGCTTAGTAATATTATTGGATCCTTATTTTTATCATATTCTCATTATTATATTAATTCACTAATAGTAAATTTGCAGCTTTATTATTAAATTCAAAATTTCAGTTATTTTTATTATTATTATTTTTTATTGTTATTATATTTTTGTTTTGTATTTTATTTTAATTTTAGTAGTTGTTAATTAAATTATTAGTTTTATCGCTTGAGATCAGTTCATATTGTACTTATCTAGCTTAAAAATTGTATAGCGTCCATAACGCCCTTATAGTCTAAACTGTAATATTTACATTTCACTTATGGCTATCATTTTTATGTGTTATTTTGGCACCGACCGATAGATGTCCTCTGATCCGGCCATATTGGATGTCATTTTTTAAATAAAATGAGTATCAGCGTCCGGATGTGAAGGTATCACCTGCATTAAATATGTACCTTGTTTGCCGGGAGCTTAATACTCTTGTAGGGTTTCTGTTGGCAGTGTCTGTTTAGAGAAGATAATTATAGGGGTATTCATGACGTTGTGTTAAATGTTAAATGTTTTACCTTGTTAAATGTTATAACTATAAGATTGTGAGCAGCCCTATTTGAAGTCATGTTAAACTTTAAATGCATAAGAGCCCCTAGCGGATTTTCTCAGCAACTTGTTGTATAAGCCTTTATGTTTATAACCTTCCTTCCAGACCCTCATATTATTGTTTACTTCAGTTTTGATTTAAGTAATTAATTACAACATGCCTAGAGTGAGTGAAAAGTGGAATTTGTGTGAAAGTTTAGCTTATGAAATGAAATGAAAAAATAACTTTATTCTGGGACATATGTCCCCTAAGAATAATTACATGGTTCATATAGTGAGATTTTTATCTGGTGAGAGTTTACAAATTTTCAGATAGTAGAATGAAATTAAATTGTTTTTTTTACTGTTTTTTTTTTCTCAAATGTATCATTACAATTATCCATTCTGGTTTAATAACAGGGATATGAATACCACTAACACACGAAAGAACTGAGCTGTCACAACAACAAAAATGGCGGCGATCTCAACTGGTCTATTGTGTGACGTCATTCTCCATTTAACAGACCAAGTAACAGACTCTCAGCCATGTTAAATGTTATTTCGTTTTACCACGGTAAAAGAAGGCAATTTTGTCGATTTAACATGAGTTTTTCCATTTAACACGCTTTAACATATTAAACCAAAGATCATGAATACCCCTTATATGTACATATTCTAGACATCCTTAAGTGAAATGATAACTCATCATTTGTCAAGACTCTTTCCTCAGGTACTTGTCACTTATTGAATGACAGTTTCGAAGAAATAATAGATACTAAAAAGTCAAATGCCTTCTATTGTGTATAGTGTTGGCCACATTTATCAACTTAGATTAATAACGTTTTCTGTCTTTGGCTGAAAGCCGATTCCTGGGAAATATAGGGTTTATGACAAATGGTTGGTTTAATGAATAAAAAGAAATCGAGCCGCCAAAGAAAGGTTTGACGGACGGTCAAGAGAATAGGGCGATGATATAGGACGTTAAAGGGGGGTCCTGGTCCTGACGGGGGGACTAAAATGTTTCCCCAAGGGGGGAAAAAATAAGATATCAGAGGGTGGTCTGAATATTGATCCGAGAGTTTTAGAGGCGCCAGGAATAAATATAGCTGTCTCCGGGACCGGGCAAACAGTATCTTCTTCCCCCTCAGTCTCTTCTGTTCTCGCTGTTATCGTCTTGTAATGTCTTTCTGATTTAGTGCTTATGTACTTCCTCGAAACTTCGTCCGCTATAACGATAAACAAGTGCTCGTGGTCTTATCTTGTTCCACAATAATTGAGCGAGTAAATTCGTTTCGAAGCCACAAAACAGTAATACAATACATGAGACTTGCTCAAGATGAGTGCCGGACTTGTAAATAGCGAAGTTGGATGTTCATGTTCAATGATATTACAAAGAGAGAGATTTAATAAATTCTTAGAAATAGATAAAATGTATTTTTTATTTTTCAATATAATCTCGTTTTAGCTCATCACAGGTCCCTGCAATTTTCCTTAGCCATCAGTCTAAGCTCCTCAAAAGAGGCATTTGTTTGGGCAATGATATTCACGTCTGCAAAGCCATTTCTTTATGTTTCAGAATAAAAATAAGTTATTAATGCCAAATGACCAGTGTATAGTGCATGGTATACTAATTCAAACTTCAATTCTTAAATTTTTACCATTAGCATACATTGTATTGATGAAAACAAATTTTCCATGCTCAATTGTGAACGTTTTTCTTTTTAGTACAAAAGCCGGGAAGAAAAAAAGGAAGTTATTTAACCACAATTTTTTATTACTTTAATAAAAACTATTTATAATTACTAGTCAAAATGAATGAGTCTGCCAAGCTTAGGTTGGAGGAATTAAAAAATTTTAAGTTTCAAAACGTTAAAAAAAATTAATTTTTCATTCTGAGCTCTAGAACGCAATACCACTAGAACACGTAAGAGTTGCTCATTTGAAATAGAGCAAATTTTCTGAAATATTAGCCGTAATAATAGATAGTAGTTTTCATGATATTTGCTAAAACAAATTGATTTATGGTTGTTCGGACAGTAAATTTGATTTTTTAATAACTTTATTTCAGAAACCATAAGGCATACAGATGTCTGCCAGCACTCAAATTAAAGCTAGTTAAATGGACTGTAAAATAGTATATAAACTTTTATCTTAGTATTTTATGATATATAACAAAATAAATTCACAAAATGTTAATTCCTATTTCTTCGGATAAAATGTTCGATTTTTGAAAAAAATATATCTCTAGAACCATAAGACGTACATATGTCTGCTAGCACTCAAAATAAAGGAAATTTAACTTACTATAAAGTAGTTCATGACTTAGTTCGTAGTGGTAGCTGTTTTTATATATACGGATAGGAATAGAAAAACTAACTAAAAATAACTAAATCAATTTATTATAGCAAATATCATAAAACCTACCACTCCTATGAATATAAACTTCAAAGTGCTAATAGACATCTGTATGTCATGATTTTTGAGATATAGATTTTTCAAAATTAATTCACTAACTTCTAATCTTTCAGTACATTCTGTACATTTTTATGAAATCTTGCTTTTTAAAAAGCTATATCTCGAGAACTATTGAACGTAAATAGCTCTATTAGGGCTCATATTATAGCAAATTTGCCCTTCTTTAAATGACGTTCTCTTAGGTTTTCTAGTGTTGTTGGTAGTTTTAAAGATTATTATTAGAGCTCCGAATAAAAGTGGGTACAGTAACTGCCTTTTTTCTTGAAGCGACCACACGATTTCGCAGATTTTTTTTTATACTAAATTTAGAAATATTGGCGAAGCCTTTCCATACCTCTGTGGCCTCAAGTGTTTGCATACTTTTGTTCTTCCACGCCTGCAATTTCCTTTCAGTCTTCATTTCATTTTCTTTTTTTATTAATAAAATCTGTTATTAGGATTCCAAATTTTTGAATTATTTATTTATTTTTTGTTTTATTTTTATTGTCTGTTTTGTCGAAAAGGCAAATAAAGCTTGATGGCTTAAGCCCATCGGAACTGAGCCGTGCCCTACAGTTGGGTGAAATTAGACTTGATTTTGTATCAGGCTAGCAAAGGGAGATGGCTCAGTGACGTGATGTTTCATTAACATGTCAATTAAGTTGGCTGCTTGATTCACTGATTTGCTTCCCAGGATTCATGTTTGTGATATTATACTGATCTCTCTATCTCTGATTGGATTCCTATATGTAACATAACAAACATGTTTGGCCGTAATTTGCATATTAATGTAATCATCAAACTTTACAAAAGTTACACCTTCAGTTATGTGTTGTGTTAATTGCCTATTACCCTTGTGTGGGTGAAGCAATCAACTTGAACGTTAAATTAACAACTTAGCTTCAATCCTTGTGAAATTACAATTATAATTATTTCCTTCTCTATTCATTAGTACTAAAGTTTTACATTTTAGACGGTAAAAAAAGAAAAAAATACCTTAAAAATATTATTTCAAAATATTAAAAATTTGAAATTTGGTGGTTTGAACAATTGAACAATGAATGATTTTTCGAATGAAGTTCTATGAGAAGGATGTACTAATCGGTGGGATGGAATATTTCATTTCGGTTGTAGTGGATGGACAAACAAAGGGTAAGTTAGTCAATAATATAAAAGGATTTTTGGTCCTTAAGGATTGAAATTAGAGTGTACCAAGAAGTTATTGTCCTAGAATATTATAAATATTATGCAGTTAGAGATATGATGAGAGTTTTTTTTTTTTTATTTTATTTTTTTTTTATTTTTATTTTTTTTTTTTTACTTATTTATTTTATTTTAGAATGTATGAGATCATTCATCAATATTACCTATTGCCCACAACTGTGTGGCAGATTGTAATATCTATCAATAAATAAATCTATCAATTTAAAAAAAAAAAAAGAGATATGATAACGTTTGGAAAAATCGAAGATAACTTTTATGAATCAATTCATTCATTGTTCACCAGATAGTTCTCTATACACTTAGTATCCGTAGTCTAAGGGGGGACGAAAGTAAGGGAGGATACTGATAGATGATGTGTACTTCAGGAAAATGAATCACTGAATCTTAGACACTGTTAATGGATTGAGATGGTTTCCAGTCTATTCCATGTTAGGCATTGGTCGTAAGTGACTCCTAACTTTTAGATATTTTTTAGAAACTGGGTAGGTGTGTTGCTGATCTATAGCATTGGTTAGTAAGGAAGGGAATTGAGGAAAGGTTTTTCAATCACTATTAACTTCACTAATGAATATTTCGGTTATTCAGCCAATATCATGGTCAGTTAGGTTTTTTATATGGTGTTCTTATAAAGGAGAAGGAACATAAATGCTAGCCAGAAATAGCATATCTCACACCCACAGTATTAAACTGACTAACCAATTCTCTGGTTTATCCCATTGTAGCGACTGAATTACTGGTATTCTGTTCATAGATTTGATCCACAGCAAACAGTAGATAAAAGAAATTTTGTGACACAAGGAGAAAAGAATCTGGATCCGATAGTCGTTATTGGATCACCGATAGTACAGTAGTCTAGGAAAAAAAATATGATTAGTCAGGAGAAAAGTAAGATCATATAAATGCAGAGAGCTCTTCTCATATCATAAGACTACATGAGACAGTTAACGTGATGTATGATGCCCTATAGTTACTTTATTTTTCGTACCCTGTATTAAAATATAATTAGTACTTCATACATACATAATGTATGAAATGTATTATGTATACGTTACTGAGTCTTCTCGTTATAAGGTGTTGATATCAGTCCAGCTAAGGTGGTGAAGTCTAGCTATAGTCTAAGGCTACGACATTAAATTAATGGATCGTGAAGGGACCGTCCCACTGGTGATACCCTATCTCTCATTGGCTAATTTCTTATAGTCATTATTTTGAAAATAATATATTCAAGGTTTGTTTTTAATGAATACAAATATTACACAGTTATAAAATTATTGATTATTAAAAAAAAAAAATCTGTCATTTATTTTCGTTATTTTAATTAAATATTTAAATATTATTCAAGGGCAATATATTTATAAATATTTTTATCAGTAATTATAATATATTTTATGAATATCTCAATCAATGATTACTGAATAAGCACTGAACAATAAATAACGCATTGTTCATCAAATAAACTAAAATAATACGAGTAAACAAGTGAAACTTTATCAATTACATTGACGAATAATTAAAAATAAAGTCTGATTCAATTCATTCCAAAGTCTGCCTACACAAATTTGAAGATAGGTAGCAGTGATCCTCCTATCGGTAATGTAATAATTAAGAGATGAGGAATTGTAATTTCTGCAAGATAGGATGCCTGTATTATACTAAAATTTATGTATTAATTTGTGTATCCATCCTATCTCTCACTGGCTGATCTCTTTTAGACTGTTAATGAAATTTATAATCGATTTATAATACTTTATGGCAACTATGTTTTGGAATCAAAAGTGGGTTTCGTTGATTGACTTAGTGCTCGTTAAAACTGCATTAAGCGTGGAATATAAATAGAGAGGAGGAATTTGATGTTTAACCTTTAAAATAATATAAATATTGAAGTCAATAGACGAAATTGTTTATTCTAAAAAAATATAGGAGATGTTACTTTTAGGATTTTTTGATAGTATGCCTCTAAACATTTTAAAAGTATTGCTACTCCATCTGCGGACTACTTACTAATTTTACAGTGGGGTTGAGAACATGTTTTGGTAACTGAAGCTGTTGGAACATTGCGAGGAGGAATCGATGGCCGGATAGTGGCCGGTGCTTGCTCACAAGATACATTAGCTAAGGCGGAAGGAGTAATGGATAGTCTAGATAGCAATGGAGCGGGAGGTGGGGTAGCAATAAAAGGAATTAACGAGAGAGTCGATGGCTACTGCTGCTAGTAGTGGAGCTGCTGGGCCTTAGAGGTTATGGCCTGTCTTACCTTAGCTACTACCTGCCTGGCTCATCTGATGGCCCCCTCAGGTGTTGTTTTGATAGCCCTTAATCTATTTCTTCGTTTGATTAAATTTTATGAAGGAATCATTAAATATATACAAAAACAAAGCCTCAAATCAATATTTTGTAAATCAAATTTGGCAAATATCATAGAAACTAATTCTCCTAAATGAAATGACTTTATTATTGAACTGAAACTAGATAAATGCACCATGGCGTATCTCATAATATTGATTTTTATAGAATTAGCAGTTTCAATACTGTTCGCCAAATTATATTCATAAAATGTTCATAAAAAACTTTTATTATAGGAATCTCTTAGAACTCAAATTTAAGCTAGTTGCATATACTATAAAGCAGTTTGTAATTAATATTTTAACTATTGACTGTATATGGTTTTCACTAAAGTAATCTATATTTTGGATGAAATAATTTTGTTTTTCCGCTTCAACTCTTGAACTTATGTAAAGTTCTTTCTGGGCAACCCGTACCATAAAAGTGGAGGTTGTTTTCAGCCAGGATTTTCTTCTCGGCTAGTTTTTTGAAAAAAAAAAAAAAAAAGTGGCTTTCTGAGTTTTCCATTAAATTTCTATTACCTTCTCTATTTATTCTGCGGTTTTTAGGATTTAGAATGGACCTAAGTCCCTCCGAATTTAGTCGGAGGTTAGAAAATTTATACGTTAATTGAATTGTTTAAAAATTGTTTTTTTCCATTCTTTTTCTTCCCCTCCATCCCTATTTTCTATCTAAACGCAAACAAGCTGACATCCCAACCTATCCTAACACTGTTCTCACCACGTATGCCGATGACACATGTCTATTGTCAATGAACAATGTTCCTTACATTGTATTCAAACCCCTCCAATCCCACATCACTACCCTTGAAGAATGGTGCCTAAACTGGAGGATTGGAATAAATTCCAATAAATCCCGCCAAATCACATTTACTTTTCGTCTTACCCCACAGTATCTTTTAATAATACCACACTTATTCCTGTTGAACAGATCCGTTACTTAGGACTACATCTGGACAAACGACTGACATGGAATCCTCATACAAGACTGAAAAGACAGGAAACTGTTCGTCGATTTCGACTATTACAACATTTACTAGACAAACGGTCTAAACTCCCAATCCATAACAAAAGACTGATCTACATGACTGTTATAAGGCCTATCTGGGCATACGGAGTTGAGCTATGGTGCTCTGCTAAACCATCGAATTCCTCCCGAATCCAATACTTACATTCAAAAATCCTTCGTAAAATCCTTAATGCTCCTTACTTTGTCACAAATCAAATCATCCATCAGCACTTCAATGTCCCATATTTTGCCGATTTGGCCAGAACCAGATACCAATCCTTCCATGATAAACTTCCCAACCAACTCGTTTCCATCCTGGCTTCTCCTTCAGTACCTAATAATCCTCCTAGGCGTCTGAAAAGAAGATCTGCTCGTCTAGAAATGTTTTTGGAGTTCTATCAATGGGTAGATTCTCCACATGTTTGTATCACTTACAGCAAATTTTCTTGATGGATATATTTGTATACAGTTGTAAATAACAAGAAATAATTTATTAAAAACAAAAAAACGCAAACAAAAATAAAGGAAAATCCAGACAATAATGAAGTTTATCTGCTGCTCACAGTTTTTTAAATAATATCTTCATAAATTTGGGAATTAATAAATACATTAAAGTTTACTTATGAGAGTAATAGAGATTAAAACTATAAATAGGTAATTGTTAGAAATACCTGCCAGAAAATTTCTTAAAATAATGAACATTAAATTTATTTTGGATGGTGATTAGTTGGAGAGAAGTAAGTGATTATAGGACTTGTATCTTCCCATAATCCTTGGACCGGGTGATACAAAAAAGGAAGTTAAAAAAAAAATAGTAGAAAAACTAGTAATTTGATTAATAGTTTTTATTTATAGTATAAACGTATAAATAGTTTTTTTAAATCTTCTTACACTTAAGTTCCTTTCCTTTCATTTGGAATATTTGATCCGGATATCGCAAATAAAACTAGTATTGACGGGGTGCTTTGATATAGAAATGAGAGGACAAAATGAAAACAAACAAAGAACTCTCAATAACTGGAAGAGTTTTAATGGGATGTGTGACCGTCGGATCCAGAGCATTGCATTGGGTCCAATCATACGTTCGTTCGGTTAGATGGCCAATGAAAAGCCCTAACAGTATTCAACGTCACAAAATCTCCGATATTGGTCAGCAATTTTTAATATATCTTCTACGTTTTTGTCATTTCATTATAATTCTCTAATCTATCTCCATTTTTGTTTTACCACATTTCAAGTAAAGCTTAAGAAGGTAATAATTCAGTTTCAGGTTTTTTTTTTTTTAATTTTATTTTATTGCAAAGAATTAATTCAATCTGCCACAAAAAAGGCATTAAGTATTAGAGTTCAAATTCATTCGTGTAGTATATAAAAAATATAAGAACAAAAGAAAAAGAACAACAAATAAAACCAATAAAGAAAATCAAGTACTCACCGAATTAAGAGAAAAAAATAATAATATATAATAATGATAATAATAATGAAGGCCTAAGAACCCGAATGTTCGATGCCGATACCACCAAAAGCTCTCTGCATACATCCTTCCAGTGATGCCCCTCCAAACCCAATTCCACTAAATTAGTTTTAACGCAATCCTCCCATCTTTCAGTCTACTCCTCGGACGTTTACCCGTCGGTTCAGTGTTTATTAACATTTTAGTAACATCTTGTTACTAAGGCCTACAACCTTACATGCCCATCTTATACGACGCAATGCTATAAATTGAATTATATTTACCAGGTGTAGGTCCCTTAATTCAGCGTTGTGTAATCTTCTAAATTCTCCCGTTAATTTATCCTTTTTCGGTCTGAAAATTTTGCGCAATACTTTATTTTCGAAAACCGTAAGGCGCTGTTCATCCCTTAGTGTAAGAGGCCACGTCTTACACCCATAAAGAACAGTAGGAAGGATAATAGTTTTGTAAATTCTTATTTTTAATAGAAATATATAAATAAAAGAAAATAGTATAATCCTTCTAAACTTTGGTGTCATTTTTGCTTATTACGTATATACAAAACACTTTTACTTTTACCGTCTCATGTGATAGATAGATACTTAGGAATACAGATTAACGCAAAATAATTAGCTTTATAGAGTTACAAAATAATGTCATATTTTCTCCAAGCCCTTATTTTTTAAAAACATGTAACTTCGTCATATCAATTTCATACCTTTTAATTACATATAATCCATAAATAAACTTTTTTTAGGAAGCCCAGGAATATAAAATTCTAATTAAACTGGTATCAGATAGATCTGAGAGCCTTATCTTCCGTTTAGCTGAACATGAACACAGCCTACTCAGATGCACTTTAGCCTAATCTGCCTAGTAATTGGGGCTTACTGCTAATTAACCAAGAGAGTCGGATAATCTCCACTCGTTAATTGGGGATAATTGCCGAGTATTGAGCCTTAACTTGAGTCGAAATTAGTTATAAACTCCAGAACTTGGAAAACTCAGTATCTGTATATCAGTTTAATAGTGATAAGCATGATATAAAATGTTAGATATCGACGAGATAAATTGTGTAAGTTGTATAGCTCTTCCTCTTTATTAAATGAAATAAATTGTATGAACTAAATCCACGATATATTACAAAATGGTAATATTAAAGCTTGATAATACTAAAATTTAGTTTTATTATAATAATTTTTAGATGCTCTATATAATGAAGAGATAATCCCAAATGTCTTAAATTCAACAATAAAGGAATAAAGATGTTTTAACGTTTTTTTTTTTTGTTTGAAAGAATTTTACAATTATGTACAATCAATCCAAATTTAATGAAAAATTATAATATATTTATTTAGATATTTTCTACAAGTGTTGAACTAAGACAACTACTGTTATTTATTTATGATGTATAAACATTATTTAAAAAATGTCATAGGAACAACCATTTTTTAATGAACCAAAATAAGTCTGAGGAATATAAGAATAATAATGGGACTAGTTTACACTTGCGAGGACTCTCGCAATGGATTTCTTTTCTTCAATAGATGATCAATATCATGTTTATTCGTATAAAAAATATAATATTAATAATAAAATTTACACTTAACACTCAATTCTTTAAAAAAAACGTTTTGTAGGCTATTCTGCCTAGGTCATTGATTACAAGTCAAATTACCCTATTTTGTCACAATGTCAGTAATTTTTAAACTTTTTATTTTTAGATCAACTTAACACTATCAACTATTTATATGATATATATTTTTTTTTGTATTTATCTATAGAAAAAATATTATTGATATCTAAAAATTAATGATATTGTGGCAAAATATGGTGATTTGAGTTGTAATTAATAACCTGGGCAGAATACCCTACAAAACGTTTTTTAAAGAATTGGATGTGAGGTGTAAACTTATGGTTAAGATTTCTTTGAGGATGGCAGAATTGGCCGGAACGTTGGACTGTTGATGGTTTAATAAAAAGTGTTGAGACATAAATGGATACCAATTTATTATTATAATTAAAAATTATATGTGAAGTTAACATTCCATTCAGTTAGTATTGACTAAGCTCCAAAAAAATGGATATTATGTCCTCTTCGAAATCTTTAAAATCCAATTCGTACCGGCTTCATATTTTTATCGGAGTTTTGAAGTCTCTCAATTCTTTTAATAATTTTTATCGAAGTTCAAGATAGAATTTAAAAACCAAAATTGGGATTCGCCACTTCTTCATAGAATTATGTTTCTTTCGATACCTCACTCTTCAAAATCCATCGTTCCTGAGATCTGGAAAAGGGATCAGTACTACTGTGAAATATATAAACACCATCAGAGGACATTTTTATTTATTTATTTATTCATTGATATTTACAACTGTATAAAAAATACAACAAGTAAATTTGATAATAATGACATAATGATAATGATATAATACATCATGTAAAGAAACTAACCAGTAGTAGAACTCTAAAAACATTTTACTATATAAGGTCACGAGGCCATCTTCTTTTCAAATTCTCCGCCTCGGAGGATTGCCAGGAATGGAAGAGGAAGCAAGGTTCAGAGGAAATCAATTTCCTTTTTTTTTTTCATTCATTGAAATTTGATTGTTTTTTTCTCAAGCAGTGGGTGGGTTTCCTTAACCTAAATTTTCTATGACCTCTTTCCAGATTATTTTATTCACGGCCATTGTTCAAATATCTATGAAATCAGCCCTAATTATGTAATGATATCAAAGATTTCAATCCAAAATAAATGTCATATACCATTTTTTACAACCGAGTGCCTCGTTTACGATTATTTAAATATTTTCAAGTGGATTTTTATTTCCTTAGCTTGGATTATAGCAAAAATATATTTATCGTAATGCGCTACTCGAGTCAAAGTATGTACGAGTTATAAAGGTTTAACTTCAATTATTATGGAAATTGTTGTTAGTTCCTTGTATTCCAGAATGTAAAATTTCATAACTACGGAAAGTTCGCCTTTTAAAGTTTGTACGTGACTAGGAATCGTACTAACTAGCAGCAGACTGCGAACTTACTAATTGGCCTTCCTCTTGAGCGACAATTACCAGGTAGACTTTACCCGTCAGCTGGAGGTAAATGGCTTTTTTTTTTTGTGGGATGTAAGAAAAATGGCGGTCTAAATGGCTCACTCGGCCTCGCTGTAATGGCACTAAGCGGCCTGAGAAAAAAGATTTATTTCGCTATTAGGCGATCTGTCCCATCTTAATGTTCTTATACCGGTCATTATGTGTTAATGGTAATGGCTTACTTGCTGACATGGCCTCATAAAATGTGATAATTAATTACTTTATATTACTAGTAATATGAAAGAGGTATATATTAATTGAGTAATCAGGGTTTGTTTTTGAATGGGCCGATGTTTTAACACAATCGTGTGGGTCTCATATTTGAAAAAAATACATTTTATTATGAAAGAAAAAAAATGCTACTGAATAAATAATAGGATTATAGAGTTACAGGTCAAATAAAGACTTCAAAGGACTGTAAATATTTTGATCCTATTTAATAATTACCAATAATTAATAATCCCTTTAGAGGTTTCTCTAAGCTTGTTTAATTCATTCGACTTCTTAAAAAAAGCCCCAGTTTAGTTACTTGTTTCAAAGAAGCGACATGACAGTGCCATACGAAATTATATTAAGTTTAAGGCATTACTGGAAAACAAATTTCACAGCCGCTGAAGCAATTCGTGAAATCATTTAATGTGAAGGGGAAGGTGTCCTTGAAAAGCGCACTGCGTGGCGTTACTTTAAAAAATTGAGCAGTTAGAGATACGACGTTGATAAGAAAGAAGGGAATCCGGCGACCATTGATTAGATTCTGCAGGAAGCTGTTGAGTCAGATCCGTCCACAAGTACTCGCAAACTTGCGGAGTGTGGTGTGTCGAAAGATACCGTTAGTCACCATCTACTTTCCATGGAGAAGGTGAAAAAGAGCAGTAAATTGATTCCTCATGATCTTACTCCTCAGCAATCATTTCCCGTCTTACCAAAGCAAAGTTTAAAGAACTTCGTAGGTTCGAATCTCAGCATCATCCATCATATAGTCCAGACCTCGCTTCATCGGATTACTGCTTGTTTTGATTCATGACCCATTTCTTTCAAGAGAAAAAATTAATAATTTTACGGTAATGAGTTCTTTGACAGCCCTCCCAGAGAATAGTAACAGCGTGGAATCGAGCAATTGGCTAGCAGATGGCTAATAACGGTAGATAACAATGGACTATACTTTGAATATTAATTCTATTTTATATCAAAGAAATAATAATACAAAAATTTGGTTAAAAAACGGTAATTTTTTTTAATACACCCCATTATAACATATAATATAAAAAATACTTAAAACTCTCAGGAACGCCATGAAAATAAAAATTATTCAGCTAAGTAAGGTTTGAGGTGTAATTATTTCTTCTAATTTCAAAAATACAATAATTTTGTTTTTTTAGTAAAATTAGTTCAGGCACAGGTTGATATCAAAGTATTTTAATTAATTACTTTTAATCTCCAACCCGACAATATTATATAAAGGTTAGTGTAAATTATAATAAAAAATCTGTAAATACAACCTATATGTTCAGTGCTTTATAAGAAAGTACTATTTTTTTTTCTCTCAATTCAGGTGACTCATTTTAAAGAGGCTGGGCGTGCCCCTGGATGGCTCCTGATCCTACAGGATTGACTAAGGGCTAAAGTAACAAAATAAATTATTATCTGCTACAGGTGGATTCGAACCCGAATCTCGGAGTCCATAATACTGCGTCATATTCCCTGAGCTACACCTAAATTATCATCAAAATCGTCATCATCAGCAATAATTCATTGCACCTGATCTCCAAGTTCAAAGTTTAATAAATTGTTTCGCATTCGATTAATCCCTCGAAATAGCTTTGACCAACCGATTGGTTTTTCAAGGATTTTTAACTGACAACAATTGTCAGGTTTAGCATTGGGGCATGGAGTTACAGGTTTGCAGTGTCTCGTTTAAACCATGGCGTCAATGTTTAAATTTTTCGTTGATATTCAATTCAAATGAGCTTCCGATAGCTTTGAATTATTCATTTGGTTTAAAAAAGACTTTTATTAATTATCGATTGATTTTTATTTAATAAAAGGAAGAAATGTCCGGGTGTGTTCAATAAAAAAAACTGCAATAATTATAATACTATTTAATATGAGCCAGCGTTTCGTCAGGGCTTAAAAGGACACAATAAATAAAATAAGGTAAAAATAAATGAACAATGTAAATCAAAAATTAAAAAAGATGTACAGTGAAACGTAAAATTAAACAAGAATAACAATAGGTTTTAGACAATAAAAACGATAATACCAACAGATAAAAAAAACTAAAAGATGGAAAAAAGGAATAACAGTAAAATCGAGAATAAAGAAAGATAATGAGCAAGATAGGAAGTTTATGCAAATGGCAAGTGAGCTCGGAAAAAAATGATATTTTCACATCCTCCATTGTTTAACCAAAAAATTCCAATTAAAAAAAAGGCTAAAGATCACGTTGTCACGTTAGTGGTTAAGGTTAGGTCGAAGTATACATTTAAATACAAATCTCCCGCCATAGTTCACGTGATCAGTGGTTAATTTTATGTGGTCCTGCGCCAGAATCGGTTTTTCTCCCCTACTGACATCAATATGAAAATAACTCGGTGCATATCTTATAA